>NW_025223857.1:2316442-2391269 GCF_014066325.1 Apis laboriosa
TTATTTAGGTCGGCCGGCAATTTTCTCGTACCTGGAGGCTTTTAAACGAGGATTCGTCCAGAGGAGATTTGGAAGGGTGGAGGGGAGGGGAAGCTTTCTTTCTTTCTTTCTATTTTATCTTATTTTATCTTTCGTTCCTCTCTGCCCCCTTAGTTTTCTTTAAGCGATGGAGTTGAAATCGACACGATATTCTCTCGCTTATTTTTTTTCCCCTCCGCGAAGGAAGGGGAGAGGAGGAAAGAACCCTCTCTTCGAGATGGTTTTACGGCGCCTCGTGTTAAAAAAAAAATCATCGAATCGATTCTCGAACTCGATCGTGGTTATCCCACGGGGACGAATTTTATTTTATAGAAATAATAATAATAATAATAATATCGATAGGTCGATATTCTCGAGGATTCGGATAAAGGGGCAACGAGAGGGAGAGAGATGACACAGAGAAAGAAAATTATCCATCCAACTCCTCTTCCCACTCTTCCACGATAAATTCGACCTGATCTCTTCTCTGATCGCAACGCTTCACACGAACGAACGAGCGAAAAAGAAAAAGAAGGAAAAGGAGGAAAGAGGAGAGAAGGAGGAGAGATGAAAGTGTCCACTGGGAGATGGAAGGAAAAAAAAAAAAAAAAAAAAAAAAAAAAGAGTAATCTCGGCCGAGAGAGAAAGGACGGGAGGGGAGGAGGAGGAGGCGAAATAAGTGTCCGCGGGCAGTGGAGGGGAGGGGATATTGATTTGTTTTTGTTGCTCGCGGACACGCGATAGCCGGGGCCGAATGTGTGTCAGAAGGAAGAAAGAAAGAAAGGAAGGAAGGAAGGAAGGAAGAGAGCAAGCGAAACGAGGAGCGCGAGCGAAATTTACCTGGGGGGCGGCCCTGAGGAGGGGGAGGGGGTTGGGTTCTGTCGCGCGCCCCGCCAACGAATGTCGTCGGTGCATAGACGCGCCCAAGGTCGCGGCGAGAGGTCGAAGAATGGGAACGGAATCGAGGAGCCGCCGTCGCTTCCTCCCTTCCCAGAGCTTGGAAATATTTAACCTCTCTCCGATCTCCGCTCGAGAGATCGCAGAGGAGGGGAGGGGAGGGAAGATAAACCAATCTAAAAACCTGGTATCACACGAACGAAAGAGATGGATTTTGGAAAACCTATCCTCACCTATCCTCATCATCAAGGTGGAGGGGGGAGGAAGGGAGGAAGGATGCTTTAACCCTTTGAGCTCTCGAATGGTGACTGTCGGACACCGTTTCGGATCGATCCGACGATTTCGAACGGCGACAATATTTATTTGTGCTCCACTCTTTTATAATAGATTCGATTCGAGCTCTTTGCGTGTAATCTTGTTAGAGCGTGGAATGGTGTGCTGTACCGAATGGTTAGATTTAATTTTTGACGAATTTTTCTCGAATTTTGTGAGCGTTGATAATAATACGTCGGTAAAATGAGATTAGTTAGGAGCGAGGATGAGTTTGATTTTTCGTTATCGAATAATTTCTATTGAAATTGAGAAATTGAGGATAGAGAGAAGGAAAATAGAAAAAGAGTATGAGAAGATAAGAAAAATAAGAATAATGGAAGAGCGGATGAAATAAGAAAGGCGAACGACATCGAACGATATTTTATCGCGATGATTGCTCTGACAAACCGAGGATGCATCTTGGCAATTACTTGTCAAATATAGAGTTTAACATTCGACAAATTTTCTTCCTTTACGTGTAAAGATACATTAGAATTATAAATTGAAATATTAAAAATTAAATATATATATTAGAATACAGATGTGGAGTTGTTGGTTCGAGAAACGAGTGCAAAGGCAAACTTAATAAGCTGCAAGGCTTCTCTTCGTCGCAGGGAATCGAAATGCAAATTATTATTATTATTATTATTATTATTATTAAGGAGCAAGTCTTTAACGCCTTTTCTATCCCCTTATTACATCATCCTCCTGAAATATACATATACACCGGTGTTATTTGAAAGGAAAGGGGAACGAATTAAAATCGACAATGTGGAAGAACAGGGGATGAGTCTCGTTAAACGATCAGAGACCTCTAAGAAAGTAGAGAGTGGTGTTAGTCGACTTGATCGAGGACTTCAAAGAGACATCGAAGGGGAAGGGGAAGGGGAAGAAGAAGGAGCATGAATTAGAGCTCATTTGGCAAAGTGTCGAGCATGTAGCGTGAGTTTTGAGGAGGTCGTGGTGGGAGGGGCGGCGGAACTAAAAGCGAAAACGAGGATGGGAGGGGGGGATGTGATAGGAGGAAAAGAGGTGGGGCCGAGTCGAACGGGGGAGGGGAGCGGGCTCGAGTTTGTTACTCCGTCACCGAGAGTGCAGGTAACACCCTTTAATCGAGGATGATATATATATTTCTCTCTTTCTATTTTATTTCGATCCTGATTTGGCTGATCCGATCAAGAATTTAAATCGAGGATAGGATTGTTAAAGGAGATTCGAACGGAGGCATGGTTATTCGAATTATCGAGAACGTAGAGAGAATGAAGTATATGAAATCTAGGGGAAACTAGATTTACTTCGTATCCGATAGGATAAAAATTGCAACGGCGCGCGAGTCTTGAAGGAATATTTAATCCTGTGCATCGTTTCATCGTTGTTGATCCACAAACGATACCTCACCCCTTCGAAATTCGAATTGTATATTCGTCTAGGGGAAAATTTCCCCCCTGTGGATCAATTTTTTTTCCACGAGAACGCGGCTTAAGAATGCTGCTGAAAGAAGTATTTTCTTAAGGTTGATTCGATTTTTTGAGGAGAACGGTGGAGAGGAAAGAAGAAAGGGATGAACAGCTGTGGAGGAAGGAGAGAAAGTCGGGCGGGTTGCTATACCGGGGGAGATTCATTGAGCGAAATTGTTCATTTTTTTTCCCCCTTCTCGCTTTGGTAAATTCGTTTCTCTGTGGAAGAATCTGAGAATTTCGCGGGAAACAATGCTTTGAGAGGCGCAACAATGCTCCCCCGTTTTGTTTCCAAACTATCTCTCGAAGGGAACTAATTCGACCGTGGGGATAAAAGTAAAGGTGGAAGAAAAAGGAGGCTACGAGATTATCGTAACTAACAGGGGAAAGGAGTTTCAGTTTAAAAACTTTCAGATAACAATTATTCTTCTTCGACTTTTCCTTTCAACTCTGCACGGACGTAAATTTAGGGATATTTTAAATTTCTCCTATTTTCGAATTATCTTTACGTTTACGTATAGGATCTGAAACTCGTGTTCCAAAACAGTTGGATAATCGTTTCCTTGATTAAGTTAAAGGTGAACAAATTAATCAGCAACCGGATTCTAAGCAGATTCGTTTATCTAGGGAATTTGATGAGAATAATAGGGATTCCTATATATGCGTAAATTAATTTTTCTAGATTCGAATCTGATATGGAAATTTTAATGAAATTTCTTTTATTTTTTTCCATTAACTCCTTTCACAGTCAATTCGATTATATAATTTAGGGAAATTTCTAACTATTTCTTGAATAACGTTTCCTCGATGTTAAAGACAAACAAATTAACCAGATTCCATTCCAACTATTGCAGAGACTATTGCAGATTTGTTTAACAAATTAATTTGATAATTGAGAATAATTAATTTTTCTATTATTCTAGTTCCAATCTACGATACTGAAATTTTAGTGAAATTTCTTTTACTCTTTTTCACTAACTCCTTTCCAACAATTCACAATCAAATCCATTTTCAATCATATAATTTAGAGAAATTTCTAGGGAACTGTTGGCTAACGTTTCCTCGATGTTAAAGACAAACAAATTAACCAGATTCCATTCCAACTATTGCAGAGAAACTATTGCAGATTTGTTTAACAGGTTAATTTGATGAGAATAAATAGGGATTCCGATATTTTTGTAAATTTCTTTTACTCTTTTCCACCAATTCCTTCCCGACAAACAATATCTCTACAATTTATAATAAACGTTCAATTATTTAATTTAGGGAAATTTCTAGGGAACTGTTGGCTAACGTTTCCTCGATGTTAAAGACAAACAAAGATTAACCAGATTCCATTCCAACTATTGCAGAAGATTTAATTAAGGTAAAGATTGTCAGTCTGCCTAGGGAATTTGATGAGAATAATAGGAATAATAATTTCGATATTTTTCTAAATTTCTTTTACTCTTTTCCACCAATTCCTTCCCGGCAATCAATATCCCTACAATTTATAATAAATCGTAAGTTGGGGAAATTTCTAGGGAATTTTTCTAATTTCACCCGCCAAACTCCGAAACGACTCCTCCTCGTCTCGAATTTATCCTTCCCGTTTTTTCCGCGAAACTCGTCGAAACTCGACGCCGCCCCCTTCCATGCACACGAGCCTGTGTATCCGATTTTCGGATTAATAATTTTGCGGCCAACTTCCTGCCCGTGATTGCCCAGGAAACTGGTAATGCGCGCGCGTCCCACGTGAACACGTAGTGGATAGAGATTCGAATCGAAACATCGCTTTTCCAACGCTTTCCAACGATCGTCGATGATTGCTTCTCGCGGGGAGGGGGGAGCAGGATCTTTCCTTTCTCTCTCGGCGTGGGAAGGAGAAACGTGTGAACGGAGATGGAAGGAAGGAAGGAAATTGTTAATGGATCGAAATAAGAAGTTGAGCATTAATTGCTCCCCTAATTGGTTTGGGTGTTGGGTGTCTGGAGATGGATTCTTCTTTCGAGTGGAAAAATTTTCTGGAGGGGGGATGGAAATATTTTCCGGCGATTCTAAAATTACGCAAGGGATCGATAATCGATTCGATATGATATATGGCGAAACTTGATAAAATTACTAAAATCTAAAATTACCTCGTCGCGCAAAGGAAATCGATAAACTGATAAATTATATTTTCAGCCGTGTCCGAATTCGCGAATCCAAATATATAACACATCCATCGTCGCGAGTTTAGTTAAGATAACTCGAGAATGGAGATTTAAAAACGAAGCTTGTACGAAAGTAAAAAAAGAATGGAAAAGTATCTTCTTACCCTTCTTTTTTTCTTTTCGAGTCGAGTTATAATCATTTCGGGGAATATCGGCAATTTTTCGTCGTTTCGAGTCGTTTCGTCGATCAATTAATTAAGTTGATTTTTTGAAACTTTATTTTCCCGCCAATTTTTCACGCACGGCCGGAAATTCCCCACGTTTTCCCCTATATCCGTCCCAAGATCCGGATCTTCTTGCCGTCAGGAATTATTTAGCAATTCGACCGGGATGGCGTATTCGAAAATAGAACTCTTCTGCAGTTCGTTCGCATCGTCTCGAAATACCTCTTCCAAGCGAAAAATCATATTCTTTCCCTTTCGAAACGTTCGCGCGATGAAATCGTTATTTTCTCCATCCCTGATAATAGACCAGATTTCCAAGTGTCTTGAACATACAATTTTTCATACAATTTTCGCTTCGTTGAATAGAGAGTCTCTTTGCCATCTTTTTTGCCTGGAAATTTTTACCGCATTCTGACTTGAATCTATATTTTACCGAATTTATTATTAATCATAAATTTATTTGAATTATTAAAACAACAATGTACAACCGTCGAATTAATAAACAAACCTCTCTAATTAAATAAAAAGCCGGCATATTATTCAATTTTACATTTAATTATTCAATAAATGATTAATAAAAAAATTATTTTAATCGTATTAATCTATAATTATAAATAATTATAAATAACCCTTTTTAATAAAATTTCATTCCTTTCCAATATATAGTACATCTCTCCCGAAATTTAATCCAAACTTTCGCGTACTAATCGATCAATTAAATCAATCGGGTAAGAAAGAATAAGATGCCCTCTTGAGAAAAAAAAAAAAATTAATTCACAATTCCAATTCCCTACCCTCCTTAAAAAAAAGGAAAAAAATTCTCTCCGGAATTCGAATTAATAAGCGGGAGGGCGAAAAAGAGTTTATCGGGATAGGCGCGAATATCGGGAGGAGGAGGGGGGGAGGAGACAGCTGGAAAGCTCCGGGTAAATATCCAGAGTGGTTACGGTTAGCTGCACCTACGGTCGGTACGGTCGATACTCTAAACGGGGATAGAGATATACCCCCCTTTTTATTTAAAGCCGGAGAGAGACGAGATAGGACGGAGAGGGGATAGAGAAAAGGGGAGGGGGAGAGGCTAGAGGTGGAGGTCTCGCGCGAGAAGAAGGTGCATCGAGCGTGGAACGAGCCGAGGAGAACAGTTCACGCGTGCGAGAATATTCGAGCAGAGAGAGAGAGAGAGAGAGGTGGAGGGGAGATCTTTCGATCTCCACTATGGAAAAGCTGGGATTCAATGGTGAATGGTGAACGGTTGGTCGAAATATAGGAAATGTATATACAGGTTATGTGTAATTTTGAATATATATGTGTTGTTATAATAGGGAAAGGATAATAAAGAATCTTTTTTTTTTAACAATTAAAAAGAGCGTATCGAACAATAACAATATACGACGATTAAATGAATTGATTGTCCTAGTTGATTCTATGTTTCGTTCTCGAATGGAGAGGAAATAAAAAGATAAAGTTTCGCTTGTAATTTCGACAGATCTTTCCTTTCGTTTAAATTTTAAAGATCCTCATACATTGAACAATAACGCGATTAAGTAAACGCGTTGAAATAAATAGAGATATTTCGAATTTAATTTAATTTAATATATCGAGTTTAAGCCAGTTCTCTTAATCTTATCCTATCGCATTGGCTCGCATACGAATTGGAAATTTATTGTAATTTTAAAAGATCTATCGTTTGTAATAGCGAGTAGAATCTTCTCGTATTATTATTCTGTCTCTTTGAATACGTGAAAAGATCTAATAATACGTGTTCATTATACCGAACAATAACGCCTATACATATATATATATATAAATATATTTTTATCTCGAATCGAAATTAAATAAAAAACGTTTTAATCGTAATTTCAAAAGACTTGTATCGTTTGTAATAATAGTAACGAATCGGAGGATTTTTTCTTCTCGTATTATTATTCCTTAAATTCCAAAAAATTGTTCGAACAAACAATTTCTTTTTCTTTTTTCTCAGCAAATGAAGTTTTCCTCGAACAAATGATCGATTAACGATTTATATCTATAACCTAACCTACGTTTGAATATCTAAAAAAAGAAAAAAAAAAAAAGAAACACTAAAGAAAGATCTCTAAGAAGATTAATAAGTGTGCTCCACCACACCGTATGCGAGATATGGCGGATAAATGGCTCTTCCCCCTCCCCGAGTTCCTCCCAAGTTTCTCGATAGATAAGAAACGGTGGAGAGTGTGACCGCCTGTTTGCCCCGCACGCGTGACAGAAGTGGGCCGTTAACAAAGAGCGGAAGAGAGGGAGGGGGAAGCGAGAGAAGAAGGAGGAGAAGGAGTGGAAACAGAGGATGGCACTTGGCCGGTGAGAAGAGAAATGAAAGCCCCGGTTTGCATAAAACCTCCATTTACTTCGTTGGATTTGTCGCGACGTGACAAATTTTCGATTGTGTGCACGCCTCCATTTTCGACGTCTCCATCTCCTCCCTCCCCCTTTCTCCGCCGAGAGGACACTCGCGTCCCTCCCTCTGTGAAACGGAAAGGTTGAGAGAAGAAGGGAAGAGGGAGGGGGATTCTTTGCTTTTGGGCAAAAGAGTTATCGATTATCCCCCCCCCCCTCCTTTTTATTCTAAAGTTTAAAAATCGGTGATACGATTCGATTATATAAAGGGAGAATTGCAAATATTCTACGAATAATATGAATGATTCGAAAAATTGGAGAAAGGAGAGATACGAATAGAAGGATGTGAATTTTCGGGGAAAGGGAGAGTGGAGGGATCTAATTTAATCTAATAAATTCCGAAAGCTCGTTATAAAAGGATCGACATCCTGGAGATGACAAATCGAGAAAATTTTGTTGAATGAGATAGGACTTAGATATATATAGATAGGATAGGAATTATTATACATATAAATAGATAGGAATTAGATATATATATATATATATATCTAACGAATAAATGTTAGAAATTTTTAATCGATGTCCAATCTCTGTTTCGACAAAACGTAATCCGAAACGTATGTTAAAAAAAGGATGCTGAAAAGGATAATTGGGTCGCTTTAAGAGGTTAAGGAGGTAACTAGGATAAAAAAAGAGTCGATCGAGGCTGTTTCCTTCTCCTTCCCTCCGAACGCGAAATATTCGTCTGGAAAGTCTGGCGCCACGGGGAGGGAGGAGGAGGAGGAGGAGGAGGAGGAGGGGTGAGGAGGGGTTAAAGTGCACCTGTTTATGATGCCAGCCATCAGCCGCCGGCAGACTGCGATCGACCTCGATGGAACTTGTACTTGAACTTTTCTTACCGTTAAATTACTCCTCCTTCTCCTTCTCCTCCTTCCCCCTCCCCCACTTCCATTCGTCGCGCTTGATCTTATTATACAAGAAAACTCGAACTCCCGCGAAAGTGAATAATTCTTTGAACAAGTACGTCGGATCATATGGTCGTTCAAATTTCCACTAGAAAATCACTAGATAGGTAAACGATTCGAACGATTGATTTTAACGATTAATTTTTTCCCCATATAATCGCGTATAAATGAAATAAGGGAATTACAGTAATTAGAAAGCGAATAATTCTTTAATATCGTCATTCAAATTTCCACTAGAAAGTCACTGGATAGATAAACTTCGAACGATTGATTTTAAATATTCTTTTACGTATTCCATCTATTCGTATTTTCTCTCCAAATAATCGTGTATAAATGAATTAAAGGAGGAAAGAAATTACAGTAATTAGAAAGCGAAGAATAATTTTTTAATATCGTCATTCAAATTTCCACTAGAAAATCACCAGATAGATAACCTTCAAACGATTCAACGATTTTACATATCCCATTTTCTTTCACATAATAAATAAAACAAGGAAGGAAAGAAATTGTACAGTAAAATTAGAAATAACGATGAAACGATTGAAACCCTCTTTCTTGCGTTTGATCTTATTAAGAAAACTTTCGCGAAAGTGAATAATTCTTTAAACATACGTACATCGGATATCGTCGTTTAAATTTCCACTAGAAAATCACCAGATAGATAAACTTCGAACGATTGATTTAAAATATCCTTTTACATATTCCATCATCTATTTCCCCCCCACACAACCCTGTATAAATGAAATAAGATAGGAAAGGAATTATAGCACAATAATTAGAAAGCGAATAATTCTTTAATATCATCGTTCATCAAATTTCCACTAGAAAATCACCAGATAGAAAAAACTTGGAACGATTGATTTAAAATATCCTTTTACATATTCCATCATCTATTTCCCCCCCACACAACCGTGTATAAATGAAATAAGATAGGAAAGGAATTACAGCACAATAATTAGAAAGCGAATAATTCTTTAACATCATCGTTCATCAAATTTCCACTAGAAAATCACCAGATAGATAAACATTCGACAACGCTTTCACGTATTCGCATTCTTTCCCACGCGTAATCGCGTACAAATAAAATAAGAGAGGGGGGGGAGAAGGAGAAAGGAATTGTACGGTGTAATTAGAAATAATAGCTGTACGGAACGATTAAAACGCGCTCGAGGCGGCGCTCAAAGTCCCAGTTAGGAAACAAGGCGGAAAGCCAAGAGGCGAGACAATTTAGAAGGGAAGGTGGAAACAATCGCTGAAACGGGCGACGACGAATCCTCCCATCTGTGCTGAGGTAAGGAGGAGGAGGAGGAGGGGGGGAAGGAAAGTGGCGAAGTGCTCTCGAATTTTTAAAGGCTTTAGGGAACCACGGCCCGGCGGCTTGTTAGAGTTCCGTGAAATTAAGTCCGCTCAACGAGTACGAGTTGGAGGGAATTTAACGACCTCTCTCTCTCTCTCTCTCTCTCTCTCTCTCCCCGCTCGAGGCTCGACCCAGGCAGAGAATTTTCCCGCGCTTTTCTCCGCTATTCCTGGCAAAAGGAGAAGTAGATCACCGTTCTGAACAGCGATTTGATTAAATTTCGAAAGAGAAAAAAGAAGTAGATTAAGAAGAAGAAGAAGAAGAAGAAGAAGAATCGTTGACATGTTGTCTATAAGGGGAGAGTTTGAGAGGAGGAGGAGAAGTGGAACTTTCGAGGGACGGAGAGAGGGTGTTCGAGAATCGTGGAAGGATGGAAATGAGAATTTGGGGGGGAGGGGAATTGTTCTAGGATGGAAATACAAACGAAAGTCGAAACTGTCGAAACTTTGTTATGCACGAGGTGGAAGACTGGGTTGAAGAAGAATGGAAATTTGAGGATGGTTTGAGAATAGAAAAAATAAAGAAAAGAAAAATCGCAGGAAGAATTAAAAATGAATCTGAAACACACTATAAATAAATGGAGATTAGAATTTATTGGAATATTATAGAAATAAATAAATCTCTCCATAAATTCTATTATCATGGAGGAGGAGAAAGAAGAAGAAGAAGAATTCTTCCCTGGAAAAAGAGTGGATAAAGTTTTTAGATAAAAATCTGTTTGGAATTTCTTCCCCTTCCCCGGGGAAGGGGAGGAGGCTCGACTTCTTGGTCGATTTATTAATACTTTTATCGTCTTCCTCCTCCTCCTCCTCCTCCTCCTCCTGTCGCGATCAGAATTCAGAGAGATTAAGGGGAGGGAGAGGCTTCTTGGGAAACTTGCTTCTGCTACGAAAGTTCTTCGTCTCTTCCCCTTCCTCACTTTTGCTTGACATTCGATGTACGTAGAAAAAGTTCTCGTTGGAAAAGTTCGAATGTATCGTGTTTCTTTCTTTCTTTCTTTCTTTCCTTCGATCGCCTGCCTGTGGGGATAGCACGTAACGTTTTCAATTAATTTGTCGAGCTTCCAGTTTTTTTCAGTTTTACTTCTGCTGGACGTAAATTTCGCCCTTCCATTCTTATTTATTCGAAACTTGGTATAGGGGTGGTGTTTGGATGTAGGAAATTATTGAATACAAAAAATTTTGAAATTTTGAAACGAAACTTAATATTTTTCTTTGTCTTATGGAAACCTCTTGTACTTTTTTTTTTAAACTTTTCCAGTTTCGTTTTTCGGATAATATAAAATAATTTTATTATTTTATAGAATTTTACAATAGAAGCTATTTTTAACATTGGTAAATTTCGTGGAAAGAGATTCGTAATTTTCTTAAATTTTGCGAATAGCAAAAGGAATTATTGGAACAAAACGAAAAAAAAATTATTGAAAAGCTGGAAAAGAAATTTTAAAAAACAAAGACAAAACATTTTTGTTTATACCTTTTTGAAACTTTTTCAATTCCATTTTTCAAAAATATCATATCACAGTTTAATTATTTATAGAATTTTACAAATCTTCTATATTAAAGTTCCATCATCCACTTTCACTTATATTCCCAACCAACTTGCCAATTTTTCAATAATTTCTAAATCTCTAATAGAAAGAAATCAAATTGATCTTCAAATTTTTGAATAACAAAAAGAATTAACATTTGAAAAGCTAAAAACAAAAATTTTGAAATTTGAAACGAAACTTGTTTCCCACAAAGACCTAAGCTTTTCTTCTTTTCATTTTTCAAAAATATCACAAATTGGATTTTACATATAAATACAAATCTTCCATAAAACGTCCTAAATATTAAATAATCAATAATTAAATAATCAATAATTCAATTTCTTAAATCTCTTTGTAAAAAAAAAAACAGATAAATCGACAGAATATATATTCTTCTTAAATTTTACTTATACTCAGATTATTATTTAAAAATTTTATTCAATTCAATTTAATTATCATTAACTATATTAATTATTAATTCAATTATTCATTATTTAAAAAAGTATTAAAAACTTAATAGCTTCATTCAATGAAATTCGCTTCGATCCTCCTCCTCCTCCTCCTCCTCCTCCCCCCTTTCCCCTCCCCCCCTCCAAATCGCCTCACCTCTCCAACCATCTTGTCTAACTACTAACTTCCTACTCTCCATCAGGCTGGGCTGATCCCCGAACAAGGGGGGACATACCGACGTGCTCTCCTCCTCGCCGCTCTCCCTGCGACCGCCCAGGAGCGGGAAAAGAAGAGGGGAAGAGGGAAGATGACGCTCGACGCGGGAAGAGGAACCACGGCGCTCGGTGAAACGAACGACGGGACCACCCTCGGGGGAAACGAGTTGGCTCACACCGTCAGATAACTTTCGATCTTCCCCTTCTCGCTCCCTCTCTCCCCTTCCCCTACCCTTTCTCCAAAAAAAGAAACAAAGAAAGATCGAGAGAGAGAGAGAGAGAGAGAGAGAGGACAACCAGAGCCTTCGAGTTTCCAGAAAATTTCCAAATAATTCCCCTCCCCCTCCTCCTCGAAGAAGCAGATCCTCTCCTCCATAGAGAGAGAGAGAAAGAAAGAGAAAGAACAGAAAAATTTCCAAATAATTCCTCTCCTCGAAGAAGAAGATCCAGATCCTCTCCTCCAAGTCCACAGAGAGAGAGAGGACAGCCAGAGCCTTTGAGTTTCCAGAAAATTTCCAAATAATTCCCCTCCTCCTCCTCCTCCTCGAAGAAGCAGATCCTCTCCTCCAAGTCCATAGAAAGAGAGAGAGAGAGAGAGAAAGAGAAAGAACAGAAAAATTTCCAAATAATTCCTCTCCTGTTCCTCCTCGAAGAAGAGATCCATATCCTCTCCTCCGAATCCATAGAGAGAGAGAGAGAGAGAGAGAGAGAGAGAGAGGAAGGAATCGAATGAGATGGAGGACAGACGGATGGATGGGTAAATAGACGGAGAGGAGAAGCGGAGAGGAAAGATGAGCCAGCGGCCCCTCGCCCGGATGTTGGTGCTGCTTGTGTCCCTTCACCGGCTCTCCATATACGGGGGTAGCCATTGGAGGCCGGGTAGGAGCGAGTCGGTGGTGATTCCGGGGGACATAGTGTTGGGGGGTTTGTTCCCGGTCCACGAGAAGGGGGGCGCCTCGTGCGGGCCGAACGTGTACAATCG
Source organism: Apis laboriosa (assembly GCF_014066325.1). Taxonomy (NCBI): domain Eukaryota; kingdom Metazoa; phylum Arthropoda; class Insecta; order Hymenoptera; family Apidae; genus Apis; species Apis laboriosa. The sequence continues at coordinate 2,329,356 of NW_025223857.1, forward strand.
GGGTGTGCAGCGGCTCGAGGCGATGCTGTTCGCCGTCGACCAGATAAACAGGGACGAGGGTATACTGCCCGGGATCACGATAGGGGTGCACATTTTGGACACGTGCGGGCGGGACACGTACGCCCTTAACCAGAGCCTGCACTTCGTGAGGGCGTCGTTGTCGAACCTGGACATGAGCGTGCTCGAGTGCGCGGACAGGTCGGCGCCGAGGGTGAAGAAGACGGCGAGCGCCGGCCCGATATTCGGCGTGATAGGGGGCTCTTACAGTTCCGTGTCGTTGCAGGTTGCAAATCTGCTCAGGCTGTTCCACATACCCCAGATCTCGCCCGCCTCGACGGCCAAGGCGCTCAGCGACAAGACCAGGTGATTCTCTCTCTCTCCGTTTTCAACCGTTTCCGCTCTCGAAACGGACTCTCGGCCAGGGAAATTGAAATGGATTCGTAAGATTCCTCGAGCGCAATGTTGTAAAGGGTGGAATGGTGTGCTGTACCGAATGGTTAGATTTAATTTTTGACGAGTCTTTCTCGAGTTTTGCGAGCGTGGAAATAATGGTAAAATTAGAGGTAGTTTGATTTTTCGTTATCGAATAATTTCCATTCCAGGTGAGAAATTGAGGATAGAGAGAAGGAAAATAGAGAAATTATTTTATTGTTAAAATATAAAACACGAAACAATAAATATAGAGTTTAACATTCGACGAATTTTCTTTCTTTACGTGTAAAGGTACATAAAATAGTGTTTTTTAAATTAATTATTTTAGTTTCGATAAAATATTTTCATTAGGATTTTTAAATTATATTCAATACGTACATTTTATCTATTATTGCAATATTTTTAACCAAATAACCAATTCTTACGAAAGACAGAGCTGGGCAAAAGTTATCGAAGGACCATTCAGAATCTTTTAATAAAAAACTCTGCTAATCGATTAACCAGTTTATCCAAAAATTAGCCTTCATTTTCAATCCAAAATTCTTAGAGAGATGCAAGGCAAAAGTTATATTCAAAGCATATTCGAATAACTACAATTAATAATAAGACTTAAAAATTTTCTCTTCGTCTCAAAATAATCTCCTTTTCCAAAATTCAACGAGAAGAACAAATCAACAAACCCCATAGAAATACAAACCCCCGACGAAATCATTAAAATTCGTTGGACGATCATCCAGGTTCGACTATTTCGCGAGGACGGTCCCACCCGACACGTTCCAATCGATCGCGTTGGTGGACGTGGTGAAGAGCGCCAACTGGTCCTACGTCTCGACCGTGTACTCGGAGGGCAGTTACGGCGAATACGGGATCGAGGTGTTCACGAGGGAGGCGACCGAGCGGAACGTGTGCATAGCCGCGGCAGTCAAGGTGCCGAGCGCGGCGGACGATCGCATGTTCGACGACATAATCCAAAGATTGAGCAAGAAGGCGAACGCACGGGCGGTGGTGCTGTTCACGCGCGCCGAGGACGCGAGGGGGATCCTCGAGGCTGCGAGGAGGTCGAACCTGAGCCAGCCCTTCCAATGGTTGGCCAGCGACGGCTGGGGCAGGCAGATCAAGCTCGTCGAGGGCCTCGAGGAGGAGGCCGAGGGCGCCATCACGGTCGAGCTCCAATCCGAGAATATTCCCGGGTTCGATGAGTACATGGCCTCCCTGACCCCCGACACCAATCGTCGAAACCCGTGGTTCAGCGAGTATTGGGAGGAGGTGTTCGACTGCCTCCTCAAAAAGGAACGGAACGGACCAACTCAAACGACCCTCAACGCCACGACGCTCTTCTGCCCCCCCAACCTCAGACTAACTTCCGAAAGGGGTTACGAGCAAGAGTCCAAGGTCCAGTTCGTGGTGGACGCGGTGTACGCGTTCGCGTTGGCCCTCCACAACCTCCAGAGGGACGTGTGCTCGAAACTCGAGGGCCTCTGCCCCTCCATGGCCAACTATGACCGTGGCGTCTTCTACAGGAATTATCTCCTCAACGTCTCCTTCACAGGTAAGAATTTTGTGTGTGTGCGTGTGTGTGTAATATAATGTAGCGTAGTGTAGCATAGCATAGTGTAGTGTAATGTAATGTAGTGTAGTATAGTGTAGTATAATGTAGTGTAGCGTAGTGTAGTGTAATGTAGTGTAATGTAGTGTAGTGTAGTATAGTGTAGTATAATGTAATGTAGTGTAGTGCAGTGTAGTGTAATGTAATGTAGTGTACTGCAGTGTAGTATAGTGTAGTGTAGTATAGTGTAGTATAGTGTAGTGTAGTGTAGTGTAGTGTAGCGTAGTGTAGCGTAGTGTAGCGTAGTGTAGTGTAGTGTGGTGTGGTGTAATGTAGTGTAGTGTAGTATAGTGTAGTATAGTGTAGTGTAGTGTAGTATAGCATAATGTAGTATAGCATAGCATAATGTAATATAGCATAGCATAGTGTAGTGTAGTATATCGTAGTGTAGTGTAGTGTAGTGTAATATAGTGTAATGTAGTGTAGTATGTGTAATATAGTGTAGTGTATCATAATGAAATTTAGCATAACATAGTGTAGTATAGTGTATTGTAGTATAGTGTAGTGTAGTGTATCGTGGTGTAATGTAGTATAATATAGTATAGTATAGTGTAATACAATGTAATGCAGCAAAGTGTAGTGTATCGTGATGTAATGTAGTGTATCGTAGTGTAGTGTAGTATAACATAATGTAATGCAGCGAAGTGTAGTGTATTATAATGTAGAATAGCATAGTGTAGTATACTATAGTAAAGTACTATAGTGTAGTATATAGTAGAGAATAGCATAGTGTAGTGTAGCAAAGTGTAATGTACTATAATGTAGCAAAATGTAGTGTACCATAGTGTAGCATAGCGTAATATAGCGTAGCATAGTGTAGTGGGTACGTGCATAGGGGAACAATGGAGGGCGGGAAAAATTCGAATATTCGAATATTTGTCCTTTGATCCTCCCCCCTCTCTCCCTTCCCTTCTCGAGTAATAAACGCGGTCGCGATTCGCGGCACGCACGCGCACGCATGCACACACGTACACGCTTTTGTGAGAGGCGAGGGCGAAGGAATAATATCGAACGACAAAAAGAAGGAAAAAAAAAAAAAAAAAGGTGCAACGAAGGTGCAAGGAAGGCATTGACATTGGAGAGGGGGGAGGGGGAGGCGTGAGAGAATCCGATATGAAATTTCACGGGCCACCTGCATAGCTTAACCGCTCGTGGCTGCTCTTTGAGAACGAGGGATAATTCGTGGAGGGAGGGAGTCGATGCTGTTTTCATCTCTCGGTATTTCGCGCTTGATTGAGTTTTACTTTGGGCGGAGGGAAAGGGAGGGGGAGGAGGGGGTGATATTAGAATTTGCGATTCTAGGGGTTTCGTGCCCCTTCTTTCGATGCATACGCGAGTGAAATATCAACGCGCCGAGTTTTCGAGTTCTCGAGTTCTCTGGGATGATGTAAATGTGAAATAATAAATAATTGTTGTCGATTTCGATATTCTAGAAATGAAAAATGAAAAACGTTGATTCCCGTCTTTTGCACGCGGTATCTTATTAAAAAAAAAAGTATTAAATAAAACATATGGATGGATATAAACAAAATATTGCGTAAATATTGTTCTCACGTGTTATATAGATTTTTTAAAATTTTTTGAAAATACTTTTATTATAATAACGAGTTAAAAATCGGAGGATTGTCTGATCTGTTGAATATTTGTGAAAACCTGTACCAAGTGATGGGGAAAGTAATTATTTTCATTTTTTGAACAACTCTCCATCGGGAAAATTGTTTTCAAGCATATCAAGCTAAAACAAAAAGTTACTAGATGATGTATCCTCAAATATCCCCATTGATTTTTATCAAAATCATTAAAAAAAAATTTAAAAAAAAGTATATAAGAATTCAGACTACACACAAACTTATTTTCGTTAATCTTCTTAAATTTCACTTTAATACCTCCCCCCCCCCAAAAAAATCTTTATTTTAATTCTTCAAAGAATAAATAAATTATCAGCTTTGTTTTCGTTGAAACAAAAATTCAAAACACTTTCAATTCGTACACATTAATCACCGATACCGAATACCTGCATCGTGACAAATTGTATCGTTTCCAAGTTTCCCTCCCCCCTCTCCTCCCCCCTCCCAATCACGTGAACAGGCCGTTTCGCGGAGGCCGAGCCATTCCAAGCATTTCCCCCGAGGTCGATGCATTCCCGAATCGAGCAAATCTCCATGCTGGAACGCTGGAACGAATTTTCAGCGTGGCCGAGAGAGAGGAGGGAGAGGGGAAGGGAAGGGTGCAATTTTTGGCGCTGGATCGCAATTCACGAGGCCGCGAGATTTTTTCTTTCTTTCTTCCTTTCTTTCTTTCTTTCTTTCTTTCTTTTGGAAAGAGAAAGATAAAAGATAAAAACTGGGAAGGAGGGAAAGGGTTGAAGAGAGGAGAGGAGAAGGGAGGTCCGAGAGAGGTTGACAGTTGGATGATAGACAGGTGGAGAGAAAGGGGGAGAGGGAAAAAGGTGGGGGGTGGTGGTAGTATCACAGAGGGATCGTGCTGTATCGATCCTAAATGTGCAGTCCAAGGCCATTGTTTTTTTTTTTTTCTTTCTTTTTTTTCCTTTTTTCCCCTCCCGTTTATCAGACGCGAATGCGTGACGAATACGTTAGATGGATCAGTGGGGCAAGAGCGAAATAATGCATTCATCTCCCTCTCCCCCTTTCCCCTTTTTCACTTTCTCTCGTCCTTCGTGAAAAACGATGCACATTCAGGATACATCCAGAATATATATATATATATAATTTTTTCTTCTCTTCAATGCACGACGAAAAACGTGTTTTCTTGTTTTCTTCCCTTCATCATTTATAAGAAACGATGGAGCGACAAAAGTTTGCAACAATCGCAATTTCTTCCCTATTTCTCCATTCTTCGCGAGATCGATGAAGCTTCGTTTCTTCCAAGAGTGGATTTTCCAAAAAAGGATGCGCGAAAATTATTCTCCCCCTTTTTTTAATCGATGCTTAATAACAACAACGCTCCTTCCCTTCCATCTCTCTACCTACGCGCCACCGTGGATAAAACGCATGGATACATACGCGCCCTCGATATCTCGAATCGAATCGGTGGCGGCCGCGTTATCGATTCGACCCGTGTGTGTGACTCGTTGCGATTTCTACGAAATTCGAATCGCGCGAGAAATGAAGGTATCGAAAGATTTCTTCCTTACCGATCCAACCACAGATCGCGAAATAAGAAACGAAATTTTTTATTTATCTTCTTCCTCTCGAAAAAGAGGAAGCTCGTTCGTTTAAAGAGGGTCAAACGGGATCACGCGATCAAAGTCTCTTATTTTTTCCTAATTGGCGATAATTATTAAGCTTGATATTATTTTACACGTGCATAATTATTGTATATCGTGATAATATCTTATTTTTTCATCATGGATCGAACGAGATGCGATCAGCCGATTTATTTTGCTTGAAAAAAAGAAAATGTAAATTAATCGTTAACGAGAATTTATTATTCGATAATAATTCCCTAATTTCTTGAACAAAATTACACGCGAGAGATTCTCAATTTTCGTTTTTCTCGTCGATGAAACGAGAAACTTGCAAACTTTTTACTCTAATTTTCTAATTCGCACAAACAAAAATTTTATCCTCAACAATAAAACGGAGATCATTTTCGTGTTTTTTTTTATACGATCAAATAAACACCCATAAAAACTCGTCGTAAAAATCGTATCTGCAAAGTTTTGTTCGCGTATACACGAAAAAACTAACGAAAATATCCCCGACAATCTTCCTTCGTCGTATCATGAAATTAAAGAAGAATTAAAAGATTCTGCATCGAATATACATAACTGTGTAAAAAACGGGACGACGAATAAACGAGGCGAAAAAATATCCGTCACGCTCTCACCTAATCTGATACAATCCGCCCCGCTAATGAAGGAATGCATTAGGCGGCTGATTGCCTTCGTTTCGCACGTGATAAAAATTGCACACAACAATGGTGTAAATTTCTTTAATTCGCTTGGAAAATTTTCGATACCTTTCGAGGATGGAAAAATTTTTAATCTCGACGTTCTTTTAATTTATTTATTTTTTTTTTTTTTCTATTCGCAGAATATTAGATTCGAAAATTTGATCTCGATTCCGATCTCAAATCGATCGTTAAACGAGCTGTTGATCAAGATAAAATTTTTCTCCTTCCTTTCTCGCGTAACGTAATAAAAAAAAAAAAAAAAATCGAGGACGGACGAATCGTGTTGAAAACTCGAGAGAATATAATTTCAATCGGTTATCGAGTTGTCCAATATAGGGCGCGTAGCAGCCGATAATTAAAAAAAAAAACTACGTTAAATCTCTAACGAAACGATTTTTCCATGCAACGAAATGGAAGATGACGAGATACTTTCCTGTATATATATATAGATATATATATATATATATATATATATCGATCTTGGCCTTGGACGATGCTCTCTGGAGAGATCCTTCAATTGTAGAACAACTTAGCAACCAACGATAAACAATTCTGAAGAGGGAATTCACAGCCTGAACCTCTTTCTATACAGGAGCATCGATCATCTTCCCTTTAGACGATCGAGACAAATCCCGCTATCCTATGAAACAATTATATTCAGGGAGTAGACAAGCTTGACAATAATAGCTAGGATCCTGGTGTATTGCAACCAGTGATGAGGAAAATTTAACCAAATTCAAGTTATATGTAAACTTAAACTCCCTAAATAAGCACGCTTCGATAATTTAAAACCGTAATAATAATAATTGGAAATAATTGCAATGACAAAACGGTCGAGGTTAGGTTAGGTTATACGAAAATATATATATAAAATAGCTAATGTTCGAGCAAATGTTAAACAAGTAATTTCTTAAAGTGACTTTATTTGTTCAAATTGGATTTGTAATCGCTTCTCTTCTTTTTTTTCGAAATACGAATGTTCGAAATTGTTTCAGACACGGCGGGAAGCGAAGTGAAGTTCGACGAGCACGGAGACGGGTTGGCGCGATACGAGATTCTCAACTTTCGGAAATCGGAACACAACGGCACCAACGGTTACCAGTATCAGGTAAGTGAGAACACACGCACTTTTTCATTATTCGAAATTTTTTTTTTTTACGTTTTTTCTCCCCTCAGCCGAGCAAAGATCCGAGGAAAAGTTTCTGGTTCACGCTCGTTCGAATATCTTTCTATTATTATTGGGTTTGAACGAGGAAGGAGGAGAATGAGAATTATAGTTGGAGGAAGTTTGGAGCCTGTGTGAAGAACTGCTATAAATTGTGATAATCCTTTTGGCTCTCCGTTGAGGAATTACAGTTAACACGATTGAATTTCATCTTCTATGCGATTCGTTTTTAAATTGCTTTATCGTATTCCTTCGGGATTATTAAACCGCTTTACGATTAATTTCCTCTTCCACTTAGAGGTTAGATTCACCTTTTTTTCTTCTTCTTCTTCAAAAAAAGAATTTCTTCAATCGCACTTTCGAGAAAGTTTCCTTTCATCTCCTCGAGGTTGAGATGAAATTCTTTGTTTTCGAATCGTTTAAAATTTCTCTCCATTCATTCTTTGGAGGAAAATTTTTAATTCCATCCAAAAATTTTCTTCTTTCGAAACGGAATACTTTAAACAATTGTAAATTCGAAATGAAATTTTCCCCGATTCTTTTGCATCCAAAATTAACGACTTGTTTTTTCGATAAAAATCGTAAATCGCCAGGCTCGTGTTTCGAACGATAAAGCAGCGAATATAAATTGCAACGCGACCTTTCCACCAACATGGACGCTTACTTATCTAGGATGAAATAACTCTCTTTTTCTCTCTCTCTCTCTCTCACTTTGAATCATCAAGGAGCGCGAGTTTCATGATGGAGAAAATTTAATAGTTCAAAACGTAATGCAATAATAATCGCAAATAACTGTCAAACAATAATGGCCAAAGTTAAACGAATTAATTATAACAGCTACAAATAATGTTATAAAGATAACTTTATTTTTAACTAGTTACTTTTCAATGCCCAACTTTGACATTAGTACAGAATTTAGTCGCATAGGGGGAAAAAAAAGGGGGGGAACAATAACGAAGAAAAAAAACGATATATTGTATATATATATATATATATATATATATTTTAGGTTGAAATAAAAAAAAATTTAAAAGTTATAAAGGTAACTTTATTTTTAACTAGTTACTTTTTAACTGGTGCTCAACCTTGGCACTAATACGGATTACTCGTATAGGGGAAAAAAGAAAAAGAGATGTATATATATAACGTTTGTGCATATATCTCTTATTATCAAAGTGAAATATATCTAAAGGACGAGGAATGCAACGATAAGTTCTATCGGAGGAAATATTTTTAATAACGAAGAAAAGTATATCGTATATATATTCTTTTTTAGGTTAAAACGAAAAAAAATTTAAAAGTTATAAAGGTAACTTTATTTTCAACTAGTTACTTTTTAACTGGTGCCTAACTTTGGATTACTCGTATAGGGAAAAAAAGAAAAAGAGATATATACAATGTTTGTGCATATATCTCTGATTATCTGTGATATATCTAAACGACGAAGGATGCAACGGAGGAAATATTTTTTGAAAAAAAAATAATAACTAAAAAAAGAAACAATATATCGTATATATATTTTTTTTTAGGTTGGAACGAAAAAAATTTCTTCCCTAGGGAAATGAATTCTTTTCCGAATTTTATACTGTTTCGGCAGAGGAGAGTTACAACAGAATTGTTCAGAATTGAAATCGCGGTATCTCGTTTCGAGCGTCCACTCGACTACCTCATCCAATAGACTTCAACCCGAAATTTCAACGTCGATCAACGCCCGTCCTCGAAACAAGCTACGCCATCCTCCGCCTCCCGAAAATTCTACAATTTCCACCATGATCGATGCGAAACGTGATCCGTGACACGGATTTTCCGGATTCACTGTGATTCTCAAATTTTACCGAGTTCGAGAATAAAATTATTGAAAATTAGGACAAGATAAAATATTTAAGAGAGAGAGAGAGAGAGAGAGAGAGAGAGAGAGAGAGAGAGATTCTTTCAAATTGAATGAAACGTCAAGGGATCCATTGTTTAAAAATTAAGATATACGAGAGATGGACAAAGATTCGTGGATCAAATAACGATTTAAAAATTTGTTGCTTCTTGATTCTTGAATTAATAATAATAAGAAAATTAACAAAAGATCATTCGTGAGAAAGAAGTCCAAAAAATCTTCATCCTATATAATTAAAAATCGATTCTTCGATTCATGAAATTCACGATTTAAAAATCGCCAACCCTTAAATTAAAAATCCTATTAAAGATCACTTGAGTCGATTTCCAAAATAAAAAAGAAAAATTATTCGTTCAAATAGAGATTCACAAATTTCCCTTGAATTAAAACTGCTACGAAATTAAAGTTTAAATAAAAAAAAAAAGATCGAACTACGAAATCTTCGATCAAAAATCTTCGATTAAAAAAAAAAAAGAAAAGAAAAATCGTCATATACACGAAAATCATATACACATAATCACGTGGTTTTCAGGTGGTGGGGAAATGGTTCAACTCGCTGGACATCCGCACCGAGGAGCTGGTGTGGGCACGGGGTACCAAAGACATACCGATCTCTGCGTGCTCCCTACCCTGCGAGCCAGGTATGATAAAGAAGCAACAGGGTGACACTTGTTGCTGGGTGTGCGACCAGTGCGAGGAGTACGAGTACGTGCACGACGAGTACACCTGCATGGACTGCGGGCCTGGCAAGTGGCCGCACGAAGACAAGAGAGGTTGCTATCAGTTGGCGATCAATCACATCAGGTGGAACAGCGCGTTCGCGATCGCCCCTGCGGTGATCTCGTGTCTGGGTATCGTGGCAACTATGGCGGTCGCGTGCCTCCTGTTCCACCACAGGGACACACCTGTGGTGAGGGCGTCCGGCCGCGAGCTGACCATCATCCTGCTGGCGGGAGTGCTCGTCTGCTATTTGAACACGTTCCTCCTCTTGGCCACGCCCACCACCGTCACCTGCATACTGCAGAGGTTCGGTGTTGGCGTGAGCTTCAGCGCGGTGTACGGGGCGCTGCTCACCAAGACGAACAGAATCGCGAGAATCTTCGATTCGGCGTCGAGGACCGCGGTCAGGCCCAGGTACATCAGTCCCGCGTCCCAGGTGTGCATCGCGGCAGCCCTCATCGCGTTACAGGTGAGTACGGATCGAATTGGACTGTTTCGATTATCCACGGTGTAATGAAATGTATGGGGATTTGGAAAAATAGGAAAATTTGTGATCGAGCGGAATTTGGAATGGTTGGGTTAGAAAATTTATTTTTCCATGGTTCAGTTATTAACTTTTCTTTTTTCGATCCATCCATTTTTCTCCAAAAAAGGAAAGAAAAGAAAATGTAATTTCAGATCGTGCTGACGTTGGTGTGGATGATCATCGAGCCACCGGGCACGAGATTCTTCTACCCGGATCGTAAGCAGGTGATCCTCAAGTGCAACATCCAGGACATGAGCTTCCTTTTCTCCCAGTTGTACAACGCGTTGCTGATTCTGATCTCGACCGTGTACGCGGTGAAGACGCGGAAAATACCGGAGAACTTCAACGAGAGCAAGTTCATCGGCTTCACCATGTACACAACCTGCATCATATGGCTGGCCTTCGTTCCGATCTACTTTGGTACCGGGAACGCGCACGAGACACAGATCACCACTCTCTGCGTTGCCATCAGTCTGAGCGCGACCGTCACACTCGTTTGCCTTTACTCGCCCAAGATATACATCATCCTCTTCCAACCGGACAAAAATATCCGGAGGAAGGTCACCATGGGAGATAAGTCGAAAAAACAGGGAAGCAGCGCCGGCACCTCTTCCATCACCAAATGTGAGTTTAATTAAAAAATGAATAACCATATGAATAAATATATCTCTTCCATCATCAAAAGTATAATTAAATATTGTGGTTGAAAAATGAGCAACTATATATATATAAATGAATACATCTCTTTCTTTAATAAATGTAATAATTAAATATTGTGGTTGAAAAACGAGGAACCAAGATGTATTCGTTTAAAAGAATAATTCGAAAGATTTGATTTATATATACGTATATATATTCATTTGACTGGTGGAAAACGATTAAATCTCTTTTCATGGTAAATTATCGATCGATGAAAATGGGGGGGGGGGGGGAAAGGATGATTTATCTACTGCGAAATACACGTATATTCCAATATAAAATATCGTCTGTAGAGTCTGCGGAGATCAGTGGCCAAGATAAGCAAACGGTGGGCGTATTGATTGCGCGTTATACGTGTTACATGCATTACTCGCACGCGTAAATTCAGCTTCCAAAACGAAAATTTTAAAATCTCCCTTTTTTAAAAACAATTATTCAAAACGAAACCTCGGTCGAAACGAGTCGTCAAATTGCCAAGATTAAAATTCTAAATTTAAAAAAAGAAAAAAACGATTCCATAAAACGAAACGCGAAATACAATATAACCGGTGTTCCATTTTTAGAAAATGGAACACGATGAGTGAAGGTGGGGGCTAATAATAATCCGAATCCGAATCCGACGCGACTCGCAAAATTACGAAGAGAATAACCGAAAACACCGATGGTGGCGATCGCCTCGGCACGCTGCCAACACCTTGTAACACCGCCTCTCCTCACTCAACGACCGTTGTCTTCTCGTACTTTTTTCGTGAGGATCGAGTTCGCAACTCGTGTAACCCGATCCTTAAGGTCAGCCATATAAATAGAAGAGCCGATTGTTGTTCACCGATACTCGGGCATGGGACACGAAAGTTTCGAAATTTGAAGTTTCGTATTTAAGAATTCGACGATTCTTGGAGAAAAAATGGAAATTTCAGGAAATCCAGAGATGGACAGGGAAATTTTTCTCGATGATTCGTTCGCGATTACATCGCGAGTACAATATACAAATTTTTGATCGATTTCAACAATTCTTCACAATTTTTTATTCGGATGAGAAAGGTGATCTCCCCTGCCCCTCTCCTCTTTTTTGAACAATCGTTAATTTCCTCTCCTCTTCGCGAATTTTACTTCGCGCGATTTCTCCCGTTTCTCTCGAGTCTAAAATAATGCTCAATACGATACCGATTCTCCGTCCAATTTCTGTATGGAAATCGATTCCTCTGTTATCATTGTCCGTTACACGTAATTACACGGGCTAGTTACACGGGTGTGCAAGGATTACTGTTCATACTGCGCTAAATTATTAAGTTAATTCTTGGATCTGCCATCTGTCACGTACGTCTCTCTCTCTCTCTCTCTCTCTCTCTCTCTCTCTCTCTCTCTCTCTCTCTNAATTTCTGTATGGAAATCGATTCCTCTGTTATCATTGTCCGTTACACGTAATTACAAGGGTGTGCAAGGATTACTGTTCATACTGCGCTAAATTATTAAGTTAATTCTTGGATTTGCCATCTGTCACGTACGTCTCTCTCTCTCTGTCTCTCTCTTTCTCGAAATATCCTCATCCTCGTAAAAAAGAGAGAGCGGATGATTTGGTAATTTTTTGAATCGTCTTCGAAAAGTTGTCTCTTGATTTGTCTCTTGATTTCCAAGGAAAAAGAATAATCAAGAAATAATAATAATAAAAATATTCTGCACACTTCTGTTACTTAGAATTTCTCTCTTGCTGTAGCTCGAGTTTAGTTTAAACATCTATTTCGAAACGCTATTTTACTTCATTTTTTTTCGAGGATTCGCTTTGTTTTAAATAATATTCCTCAATACCTCGCTGTTCCTCGTTACGTTAGAGGGAAGTCATTTCGCCGCAGTTACTCGCGCCATTACAGCGAGAGTGCAATTTACGTGTGGAATTTCGCGGGAATCGTTAGTCGTCGCTGGTTGCCAACTCTCTTCCCCCCTCCCCCCCTTTCCTCCGTTTTCCTCCTGATATTACGAGATATTAAATTTTCAAAGGAGGGGGGCGAGTGTTTTCGAAAATTTTGAAACGATCGATTCTCTAAATGAGAGAGAGAGAGAGAGAGAGAGAGAGAGAGAGAGATATGACGTCTAAAATCAAGGCTTCTCTTCGCCAGGATCGATCAGCCGGAATGTATTATTAACTGCGTACTAATTATCCGCTCGTTACTGGATAGGAGGAGTCGAAACACGCGGTTAATATCGCGTACAAGATAGGGAAATATCTCCTCGATTGAACCTCTTAACGCTAATTACGATCGACATTTTTCTCTCTTGAGGGAAGCTTCGACTCTACTGGTATCAAAACATCGACATCGAATAACGATGTTTCTTGTCACTTTCTTTTTTCCTTTTTCGCCCATCCTCTCATCTTTGTCAAACCTATCTTTTTCCTTTTTTTCTTTATCCTTAACCTCGAACAATCGTCATGCCTCTTATCACGCGTCCGATACGCGATCGGTAATTTTAGAATTTTTCCATCCTCGTCAATTATCCAGAAATCGTTCATTTTATCTACTTATTTTTCTCTCTCATGCGTTTCCGTTTCGATCGAACGATTTAATAATACAAATGGCGTTGTTCTTCGATCGAATCTGTTTCGCTGAAAAAAACTTTCGATAATAAGACCAACGCCGGTTTAAATAGGGAGAGATTGCACTTCTCTCGAGTGCCTTTTAAATAATTTTAATTTATCAGGCAAGAGATTTCTTCTTCTTTCGTTTCGTTTCGAATGAAGGAAGGTTCCTCCTCTGACCAAATATCAATTCCAATTAAACCGGTTTAATTTCGATGATCATTAGAGAGGAACGATATGGCCGGCCAGCCGTTTGCTCTTTCCAACTCTCCACGGAGTTAAGTTTCGAACTAATAGTGGAAATTTTCATTTCCCGGTGTTGTTTCCGTGGAAGTTTAAAGCCGCTTTCCCACGAGGATTGCGCCTATACACAAAATACGCCGCCAACTTTTCCTCAATTACATCGTTTCTCGCCGTTTCTCTCACACGCGACGATCCTTCTTTGTCCTTCGTGATGGCGCAGGATTCGCGAGAAGAGAGAGAAAAAGCGATTCGTTCGATACGAGTGAAACAGTTAACGCCATGTTTCCAGTCTTTAAATAATCAAGAATGGGAAGAGATCCTACTTTCCGATCGAATGACGCTCTCTACCACCGTTAAAACCTTCCTTTCGTCACGTTTCAGAAGGCGCTTGGCATCAGCCAAGTGTGCATAATCGTTGTGCATACGTGTCGCGAATTAAGGCGTCGAGTGGCGGAACTAATTGGCACGTTCAAAGTTTTACAGGATTTCAATAGGATTGAAATTGAAAACCAGTCCACATTTGAAGAGTTTTCCTCTTCGTAACAGCGTTGCGAATAAATAAAAAATACATATGAAAATAAATTTGAAGAACGCCTCGGGGATTCGAACATTTTTCACGTATTTTATCCCATTTATCCTATTATACGGTAAATCTATTTGTATGAGCGTAAAATTTAATAAATTTCAGACACGGGATGCGAGTTGACCAGCGAGAGCATGCCGCTTCAAAGCGCGCTCACGGCCGCGGTGCAGACGTCGGTAGGAGTGACAGAGATCTCCTTGACATCGAACGCATCGAGCAAAACTAATAACGAGCAAGTGGCACAGCTGTAGGGAAGCTATAATTCGTACTCGAGGGAGAGGGGGGCGTCCTGGCGGCCAGCCAACACTTCTCCTCCCCTCTGGACTTCCGAACGAAGGAGCACAGTGAATAGTGCGAATCCGTGTTAATAAAAAGGGGGATAGCAATGGCGAGCTTAGAGAAACGTGTTGCGCGGCAAAAAGGAACGACGGTAAAAATCTGCGGAGACGAGGCTTAACGAGGCCACTTCCGATTTTTCCTTCTTTGTCCGCGCAATTTGTTCCTACGATACGCTGGTTCCTCGATGTGGGGTAAGCTCAACTTCCTTCCACCGGTAGAATCGTGTCTTTCGATTCGACGAATAAAAGAAGAAGAAGAGAGATAAAAAAAGATAAACAATGTGTATATACACTTATAGATTTCTCTCCCGTTTTATTACGTATCACGCAGGTGGTGTGCGATTAAAAGTGGTGCGTGGACTTCTTAAATTAAGCGAACTATTTAAATAAAAAAATCCGCGTTGCCTATTATCCAATTACACGACACTGGATCGTATCTGTGTCGTCGTAAACTGTCGTCTTCGCTCGTTCATTATATATCGAGATCACTCGATCGTAATTGAGATCGCTGTTGTTATTGTTACTGTTACAAACGGTTATCCTCGTGAATAATATATGAACGCAACAAAGATATTTATATATACGCCTATGTATTAGGTACCGTCGTAACATGAATGTAATCTGGTGGCACGAGTTTGACTTATACATATATACTTCTGTGCATAAGTGTGTGTGTAGATATTTGTCGGTTTTAACGAATGACTGATATACAATATAAATTATTATTATTATTACTATTATTATTATTATTATTATTATTATTATTATTATTATTGTTATTATTATTATTATTATTATTATTATTATTATTATGAAACGATGCTTGTTTAAAATTTTATATTTTATTAAATGTGTCTAATAATATCTGATATCTGGTATTCCGTTGAGTAATTTAATTAATTAAAAATACTTCGAATTGTTAACTCGTCATAATATCAAGACTAATAATTAAAAATAATTATAGAAAAAATTTTGAATATTCTTCTCTTCGTGCCATATTCAATATTATGTTATTGTATTTTTTGATGCAAATTATAATTAAACGGATATCCATGTATTTATGGACGACAGAATACATATTCGAACGAATTGTAAATTGTAAATTGGACATAAGGATAATGATAATGTAAATCCATGAGAAAAATACGACTCGTTGTACGAGCTAATCTGTGACCGGCAAATGTACTTTACGATGTTTGTATCGTTTATTGGTTTAACGAGCCAACTAATTGGCACGATTAAACCAGCGTGTTCACCCGCGTGTCGATGATTAAACTCGATTACGATTAATAATGACGCGACCGAATGGAGTTTTCTCTTTCGGTATTTAGTTCGAAACTGCGCTAAATCGTTGGAATGCATGCACGATGTGCGTTCGCGCGTAAGGGATAAGCTCGTGCCAGAAATTATTCTGTCGGAAATGGTTCGCTCGCGCATATGTAATTAGCTTGTTTCGAGTGATCGACGTTCATTGTCCCACGTAGATCGTTGACGAACTATATATATATATATATATATATATATATATAAAGAAAAAAAAAAAAGAAAAAGGAGAAAAATATTTACATTCCGTGACATGTATATATATTATATACATATTATTAATAAAATAGGATATTTATCACACACGTACTTATACATATACACAGAGTTATTATCGTTGCGCGAGATCTCATGTGTTCCTTCCTCGGGACGCGTAATAATTGCGTGAATTTGTTAATTTTATTCGCGATGCTCCGTCGATATTCAAATTGCATCTTACAACTCGAAAGAAGTTGCTATAATCGGGGACCGAAATTAAATTTTCATTCGAATTATATATACTTCTTCGATATTTTTTAATCGTCTCGAGATTGTGAAATAATACGGAATCATTTTCAATTACGAGATGGATCGTTATTATTCTCTTAAATGTATATTATCACGATATTTCTAAGGAGTTGAGCGTTTATAAAAGTTTATTTATGTTGTTTCTAACAATCGGTAAAGCGGTCGTTCGGATCGCGAATAACGGAATTACCAACAGTCAATAAAAAAGGATCGTAAAAGAAGTGCAATTCGATAGTTCGCCATGCGAAACTTTAGAACAATAACAGGAAGAATGTAAGGGAAGAGAAAGAGTCAGAGAGAAGTGACAATGACAGGAGAAAAATGAATGGCGGAAAATTTTGAAACTAGGCCGACTACGTGATGGCGTAAATTCAATATACACACATACACGTGCACATATACATACACACTTCTTTCATGAAGAGTAGACAATAAATAAATCGCTTTAAGGCGAACCTTTAACCTGGCTCGACCAATATCAGAATTTACACTCGACTTGTTCGATTAAAACAACATCTTGATCTTGTTGTCTAAGATGGTTAGTGGAAATATACGAAAGTAAGAACATGAAAGAGTGATTTAAAACAATCGTGACCTTGAAGATTATAATTCGCTTAAATTGCAAAGATTGGACTGTAGTTAAAAAAAATCGAGATATAAAAAAATTAACTTGTTACATGAACTATTCATACTTGAAATTGTAATCTTCAATAATTATAATACGCAAATGATTCAAATGTACTTGTTACGAAACGCAAAATTCGTTATTAAAAGAAGAAGAGCGTGGGGAAACATTAATATTATGAGGAATTATACTTTGACGAAATTGAAGATCATATAAAAAGATAACTTTGTATCTTTTATTATAATATCGAGCATTGAAATAGATTTGCCCCGTCAAATGGAATTATGGCATTTTATTATTCGCTCTACCTAAAAAAAAATTCCTCTCCTTCGTTCCATTATGAATAAAAAAATAAATTGATCAAATTTAATTAAATAAATTAAAAGTTTAATCATTTTTCAATATCATTTTTAACAGAAATTTAATTTAATTAATATAAAAAATAAATTATCTATCTTGATTTCGACATTTACATTTGATAAATTTCTTTACTAAATTCATAATCCGCGCCAAAAAAACATGGTACTACATTCACTATGCACTTAACCCCCAAATTAAATCGTTTCGTACTTTTTCTTTTCTATTAGTAATAATGATAGTCATTTTAAAAGTAAAAATATAACACACATACACACACACATTACATGCATATGCATATTATACCTGTAACTAATTTATGTTAGCTATTCCGGAATAATTTATATAATATATTATATAAGATAAAGAGATAAATCATATATGTAACACAATTCGAAATCTCTGAATTATCACTTCAAGATCAATATATATATATATATATATATATATATATATATATATATATATTGATATATTTGATAAAATAATTTTAATTCCACTTTAATGTAATTAGAAAATTCATACAGGCACGTAAATCCGATAACGAAAGTGTCACATTCGCTACAGGATTGTAACCTGATTTTAGTGACAGATAAATTAGCAGCCAACGAGAATCAAATTGTCCAGCTGTGCTTTCAACTTTGAGTCCTAGATGACCGATTACATTTATGTTTACAGTTTCGTTGATTTTTAATGCTTTTATGTTGTGCTTTAATATCGATTAACTATTGGTTTAAATATTTTTCGAGATGACACTTGAAGTATTAGCAATTGTTCCGTATTTCTCAATAAAAACACGTTAATATGTGATATATAATATCACATTAAAATTATATAAAATCTTAAAAATTATAATTTAATAATAAATAGCAATCATATTCATGAATCGCGTCGCGATTTAACCTGTATTTGTATATTTCTTATATTTTTAAATGCTAATAAACAATCGAATTTGATTCGTCATTTTCATAATCAGAAAGAATCAAATTTATTTAATTTTCTTTAAATATAAACTGTCACATAAGTCACACTCTTGTATTTGATACACTTACACATCATTATCATGAAAAAATATTTTTACATTCAAATGCATCTTAATATTTAATGACCTGTGTAAGAATATTCATAACTTGTATTGCATGTAAATTTTTTAAACAATCGAAAATATTCAAGGAAATCATTGAAAAAGAAGGACAATGTTGTGATATTCGATTCTGTATAAAAGTGTCTGATTAAAAGAAAACGAAAAAGCAATGAAACAATTATATTTGAAAATAATAATATTTAAATAAATAATCGTTATCACAGTTGTTTCATTATTATGCAGATCCAATGTGCATTTAAATTTAAATAATGTCAAAACTTCAATCGATTAACAACGATCATAAATATTATCAATGACGAACAAAACCACGAAAGAACTCGTTGAAATTAACGTTTGTGCATCAAAGGAATATAACGGAATATAATCGTTCATTAAGTACAAAATAATTTTATTCTTTACCAGTGCCACTGATACAGCAGTTGCGTAATTTCTCTTCCAAGTACGTAAACATATATTATTTTGATAATACTGACGCAATGATAATAACAAGCTTGCTCGAAAGAACCATACTCTTATATCTTTATAATTATGGACAATCTTTCACTTCTCCATTAGCTGCGATATATTTCAAAAGAAAATCTTGATTATATTTGGAACTGGTGAAATTTTTTTGCGATGGGAATAATCAAGAAGTTCACGTTTTTAACATTTTTGGTAAGAGAATATTGAATAACGATATATCTTGATATGAATCGATAAATCATTATAAATATTATCATCGTGTAATTTCGGCTATGCTCGGTAATTTTCGAGTGCGCGTTTAACGAACAAAACGATTCCATGACAAATCGAATCACTTTGATATTCAATATTTGAAATGTTGTTTAAATTGAAATATATATATCATATAAAAATAAAAAAAAAATATAGACGAAATTATTTATATATGAATTAGAAAATATTTCAATTTGAATAAAATTCTAAAATATCAAATATAAAAATGATTGATGTAAGCATAAAGATGAGAATAAATTTAATATTTACGATTATTTTATTACTAACAAGAACATGATGATGTCACACTTAATATCAAAAATTAAATTAAGTAACTAAAATATAGAAAACAAGGAAAACAACAAATATTTTTTATCATCTGATGCGTTTAATCAACATGACGTAGATATGGCTAGCAATCTAGTTATATGCCGTTTATATTGGGATTGTTCAACCTTTAGAGAGCCAATATATGTTCTGCTAGAGAACGTCATCTCTTACGATACACTCCATTTTGTGGTCTCTGAGCAAATTATACATCAGAGAACTACTAAAGTAATAAACACGTAACCGTGTCGCAATAAATGAAATTAACACGCGACCTAGCCATCTGATCAAAGTTGCTAAAAGCGTCTACATTTTGTGTCAGAATATGTAACGGAATTAATAGAGAATTATGAAAGGTTTCCAATTCGATTTCTATTCATTTTGATTCTATTTCAAATTTCGAATTAAATATGATGTATTTGATTAAATAATGAATTATTATTAATGAATAATGAATAATTATATAGTCTTTAAAAATAAGAAAAATTTGAAGAAATAAGAATTGTTTTGATTGGATAATTTCTATAAATTATATGATGTGATTGGTTAATGTTTCCTATTACAATAATATACAATCATCTAAATAATTAATTTTATTTAAATATTTATTATTAATTATATTAACAAAACATTAGAATATCCAAACATTTGATTTATATTAAGTATATGTTTTGTTTTGCTTAATATAGATATCAAAAGATAAGATAAATATGTAAATATAATTACTTACCAGTACAGATGTTTTCTTCCCATTATTAAGCTTAATGTATTCGTCTTCGGATCTGAGAAAATTATCCAGAAGCAGCTGATTTAATTTATATATCGATTCGAATTATCTTATCTAAACAACAATACACTACTATTAATTCATTCCTTAAATCACTAATTCGTTTCTATTCGATTATTTTTCAATTTTTATTTCACTTTATTCACGTCTGATTCACTTGCTTAAGTCAAAATTCAAACTAAAGATGGCTACAGAACGTCACACTAATCGATTGTATAATCGAAATTAAATTGATCGCATTTTAATAATCGATAACGAATTCAATACGCCAAATTCAATGTATAAGATAGTATTTTTTTAAAGTTTGGCGCTTGAATGTAAATACAAATATATAATTTTCTTATTTCGTTTCTAATATAAATTTAAAATAGATACACGAAATTGTTCAGAAGCAAGGATTCTTCTGTTCAGAACAAAGTTATTGCTGACGAATTTATAAAGAAATCAATATTTATTTAGGCTAGAAATGTACGCGATCAAAAATGTCGATTTTTCTCCGTAAGCTACTTTCGATACGGAGCTGTCGTCCCCTTCAAACTATCGGATATCGGAGAAGGAATTCGAGACGTCACGATAAAAGAATGGTGAGCAAAACAATGAAT
This sequence comes from Apis laboriosa, assembly GCF_014066325.1. Classification (NCBI taxonomy): domain Eukaryota; kingdom Metazoa; phylum Arthropoda; class Insecta; order Hymenoptera; family Apidae; genus Apis; species Apis laboriosa. Next base: position 2,350,390 of record NW_025223857.1, read on the forward strand.
TTTCTGTTAATCATTATATCCACGAAATATTCGTAATTATCGATCATTTCTCTTTACTATCAGACTATCTTTTTCTGAGAATACATTTAAAAAAAAAAATAAAAACACATAACCTATATATAAATACATTCAAAGTATCCTTTAATAGTGCGACAACAGTACATTTTATTCCAAATGTATTAAAAACAAATGAAATATAGCTCCGTATATTCAAATGTATAGGTACGTGAAACCAGGCGACCGAGTGTCTCAATTCGATAACATTTGTGAGGTTCAAAGCGACAAAGCATCTGTGACGATTACCAGCCGTTACGACGGATTAATTAAAGCCTTGCACTACAAGGTGGATGATATAGCTCTGATAGGGAATTCATTGCTGGACATTGAATTAGATGATGATAATGGAAACGCACAAGATAGAACAACAATCTCTGAGAATCCGCAGCAACAGCAACAACAAACCACAAATACTAAAAATAAACAAAATTTTGAAAGCGACGAAGAAAAACACATAGTAAAATGTGGGTTAGAAAAAACCTTAGCCACTCCTGCAGTTAGAAGGATAGCTATGGAGAAGAATATTAACTTAAAGGATGTTGTTTCCACTGGTAAAAATGGTCGAGTACTTAAAGAAGATATATTGACTCACTTGGAAAAAATTTCTGTTAACTCTATAAGAAAAAGAATTGAAGAAAAACCAATAGTGGAGACAGTGGTACCGATAAAAGGTTATAGTAAATATATGTGGAAAACGATGACGCAATCCTTGGTAAGTTGAATTTTCTATTACGCGAAAATATTTTGCAGAAGCTGAAATTCCTAAAAAATTATATATTTACACCATTTATTTTAATCGAATAGTTTTAAAACATTTTGATTATTTATCTTCTTTCTTATTTCTTTTTTAAATCTCTAATTTATATATATATATATTTTATTTTTTCATTTCTTATTGAGCATATAAAAAACGAAAAATATTTAAATTGAATTATTTATATATTATTATTAAGAAAAAATTTTCTAAGATAATAACAAAACGTATAATATATGTCTCATACTGAATGTCTCGAAACTGCAATATTAATAATTAATATAACTTAAGTTAAAATGAATTCGATAATATGCAAATATTATATAAAATGCGTCGTCTGAAAATAACGTTCATATATACGATTGATAGCGATCGATCGAATCCAAGTACTTAGTCCGAATGACAGATGAAATGTTGTTAAAGTGTTTCAAAAAATATAATTATTTTAATTATTTCATTTCTTAATTCTATATCTTTATGTTCAAATATGAAGTGTATATATATATATATATATATATATATATATATATGAAGTATATATGTTTATCTGTGTATTAATATCATTAATTACTTCAAATAAATATATAATTAAATGAATCTATTGCGAAAAATATACAAAATTGACAAAGTGTAGCATTATTTACAGAATATACCACATTTTGTATACAGCGATGAGTGTAACATTAACAAATTGATAGATTACCGGAACGAAGTGAAAGATTCACTGAAAGATCAAAGCGTTTCATTAAGTTTCATGCCATTCTTCATAAAGGCCGCATCTAGAGCATTAGAAAAAGTGCCACAACTAAACAGCTGGCTTGATGAAGAAAATCAAGCGTTGCGCGTTCAGAAGAGTCATAATATTGGTATTGCTATGGATACATCTGAAGGTTTAATTGTACCAAATATTAAAGATGTTCAAAATTTGAATATCATAGAAATTGCGAAAGAATTGAATCGACTACAAAAACTTGGAAGAAAATCTTCGATTCCATTAAACGATATATCGAATACAACATTCACGCTGTCAAACATCGGTGTTGTAAGTTTAAAAATATTTTCTAAAAAGAATCAAAACAAATCAAGTGATATTAATTATTAAACAATTGAATTAAATTTTAAAATTATTTTAAATTAATTTTAATTTAAATTTCAAATTTAAAATTTAACTGCTATTTAGGTTGGTGGAACATATACAAAACCAATAATTCTTTCTCCGCAAATTGTAATCGGCGCATTTGGAAAAATACAAAAATTACCACGATTTGATGATAAACAAAACATTGTAGCCACAAATATAATTTCTATTAGTTGGGCCGCCGATCATCGAGTAGTGGATGGTGTTACAATGGCAAAGTATTCGAATTTTTGGAAATATTATATAGAAAATCCTCTATTTTTATTATTAGGAGTATAAAAATGATATATGTCTGAGATATTTTAATAAGCATTTTTTTAATGGAAATTTATTTATATATATAATGATTTGGACTTTATATATAATAAACAATTGAAAATCTTATAATTGTATTTCAATTTTATAAGAATAAATATGTAAAGAATAATACAAATTTGGAAACATTTTATACGTAAATATTAATTTATTTATTGCTGCACAACCAACTAGGATTTTTTAAGAAAGTTAAAATATCTTTGCCTAACATATTCAAAGTGTTACAACTGTATGGTAATTATTATATGATGACCAGTCAAACCACTGTGAGCATTTTTTGTACATTTAATTTATACATTGTTATACAAATTCTTTGAGTAGGTATTCCAAAAAATAGGTTGAGAAAGTGGTTGTACTAATTATTGTTTTTTTATTAGTAATTTTCATTTTATAATTTACTTAAAAAATTATTCTATCAAATTAAAATCAATGATTAATTTTATGAAATAAAAAAAAAAGTTATAAAAAGAAAGAAAAATATCAAAAAAAAAAAGAATCATAACTCAAATTAAATTCTAAGTAATGAGTACGACCACTTGTTTACTTACATATTTTTAATTTTTTATATATACAGTTTCATGTACCACATTTCTAATCACACATTTCCCATACAATCAATACATTCCATTAAATGCCACTTAAATATTTGCTCAAAAAGTAGTCAGTCTGTTTAGTAGTTAGAGTAGTAGAAAAGATTGTATATGCGTTTTATGGTCCAAAATTCTTTTTTTAACAATCAAAATATTAATTTATCTCGCAGAAAATTCTAATTGAGTATTTGAGCATAACATAATACATATTAAACAAAGTGTTATATCTTATTATGAAAATATTAATACATATTTAAAGTTTACTTTGTACACTATACTAATAATGAATAAACATATAAGAGTATTTGTTAAAACGTAAAGCATACAATAAATATATCATCCTTTTCTATTATAAATCTTAAAGTAAAATTGATATTTAAAAAAATTACACAAATTATTAATAGAAATAAAAATATTATTAGATGAAATTACAATTCACCTCATTATATTTCATACTTTCCAATATGACTAGGTATGCAGATTATTATTGATAATTTAATTAATCCAAAATTTAAATCTCAAGCTAGTTTTATATATATATATATATCATAGAACTACATGTACTCATAAAAAATAATTAAATAATTTGACTAAGAATACTTTATAATTATATGTATGAGTACAAGTATATAGTTATCTAAAATTACTTTCACAAAATATTTAAATCAAAAATAATCTGCTCTTTTTTGTCAATTTACTTCTAAAATATATCAAAATTCTATGTATTTTACATAGAAAGAGTAATTCTTATTCACTGAATAAGTTGTACCGGTATACTTGAAGGAAATCTTTCTGAAAATATAACACTTTTTGTTATAATTCTTAATTCTGGAAGTTCTCTTTCTAAACTTCGCTATAATTCCAAATAATGTACTGAAAAATTTGAAGCTCAGATAGTTATAGAAGAGAACAATTTATATATATATATATATATATATGTGTATATGAAGTCATACTCAACAGTCATATGAGCACATGCATGCATATTTTCATTTTAAAGCTATCATGTAACTGTAATATATAAATATATATAAATATATATATATATATATATATTTATATAAAACTAACTTATTAAAGAAATTGACCACAAAAATGAATACCAAAAATACATCGTACTGACTTTGAAAGACAATAAAAAAAATAAATATTATTTAAACATACTTTCAAAAATGCATAAATCATTTCTTTTAAATCCTTATATAACTAGCAAAATTAATTAAAACTGTTATAAAATATGTAATGAAATATATATATTAAGAGAATGTGCGTAGTAATTATTCTGTAAATGCGAGGTAAAGTGAAGTGCGATTGTTATTTTGTTATAAAAGTTCTGGGATACAAACAATATATTGGTTATAACTCATATCTTGACTTGAACAGTATTCATTTGTGTTATTTATCATCAATCTTTCTAAACATTTATCTCACAGCTCTACCCATTTACATGATTAATCTTCATTTTTTTTTTTTAACTTTACTAACATAGAAAAGTAGTATTTTATCTTACTATTTGGCATTATTATGCCATATTAATAACTGTTGTGAAAACATAGTTTCTACAAGGTACATACATTTGTTTCTTTACATAGAATGAATCAAATATAATAATTCACAACCATAATAATAAAGATCTTATTTTATCAAACACTTAACTTGACTCTGTTATAAGAGAATCGCTAATATTTAATAAAAAAACTTATCACGAAACAATGGCAAGTAAAAATATATAAAATCGTTTGAAAATATAATGTATTATTAATGAATAATTTTCATTAAAAAATATTTTTTAAAATAAAAATAAAAAAATGAAAAGAAAATTTAAAACAATAGCGAAATTAATAAAAAAATTAAAAATATTACTAATAAAATTAGAATACATAGAAGAATATCTCTCTTTTTTTTTACCTTAACAAGATTCTTACAGATATTTTTCAAATAATTTAAACTATACTATTTTTTAATATAAAAATAAAATTATTAAATAATAAATTAGTCATTTCTTTGTGCTTTTAAAATCTTTGTTGGATAAATTTGTAAAAAAATCATTTCTAAATACAAAATATTTCATATGATATCTTAAAAAAAATTTCTGTAAGAATCTCATTTAATCGACAAAGATAATATTTGTATATATATATATATGCATAATATATGTTCATTTTTTTATATAGTATTCTTTTAAGTGTATATGAATAATAAATAGTATTTGTTTCTGGCACATTGTCAGTTCTCTGCAAAGAGAACAGGTAAGTTGACACAAATACAATCAACACCATAAAACAACACAAATATATTTTTATGAAGTTGGAAATTCAGGAAGAAAGTTATCATTCTATAATTTTATGCTGAATAATTTCTATTTTACCTAGTTATGTGCCCAAATAATACGAGCGAGCTGTGAATCGGCCCATGAAGAAACTTTTCTTAAAAATAGTTTTAATTGTACATCACATTTTAAATTTTTTTTTCTTTTTATCGTAAATTGTGCAAAGGAGCGTATTTCTAATCTACGGTATCTAAGAGTCTATGAACGGAATTTTTTTTGAATTTATTTTTTTTTAAAAAAAGCTCGGTTCATAAGGCGTAACCATTGGAAGCTAGAAATATTTGCTCAAATAAATGCCACCACTCCCACCTTTGGTAACGCTGTTTCAGTCGTATAATTCAATTCGATGATATCGGAAAGTATGATTTACTACCATGAAAACAAGCGTTTAGAACTAATAAAATGGAACTTTCGTTTTTTCAATGAAGTATGATATGCACTAATGTTAGTTAAAAAATATATATACTAAAAAAAACTTACATGAAATGTATTCAGTTCGATGTGATAAACTGATTACTAGTATATGAAAAAAGATTATTTTTCTTTAACTAGATGTCATTGATGACGGCTAATCATCATGGATACAACTGCTCCTGTTGCTCGAAGAACAGCCACAGCATTGTTATGATCAGATTTAGTAAAGTCAATGCCATCCACTTCTAAAATTTTATCTCCTGGTCGAAGTGTACCTTGTGCAGGACCATCTGGATTTACTTTAGTCACTATAATTCCCTAAAAATAAATAAAAATGATAATTAAAAAAATAGAAAATTTTACAAAAAAAAAACATTATATTCCATTTAAATTTGAAATATTTACGGTTTCGGCTCCTGCTACTCCACCTGCTATACTAAAACCAAGACCAGGATTTTTTTTCACTTGAACAGGCAACTGTACAAATAATAGTTATAAATTGTGAATTGTAAAAATATTATGTAAATATTATTATAAAACAAAAAAAAAAAAAAAAAAGATAAGAGAAAAAGAAACATACAACATTAGCGTTCTTATGCGGTCCGAACATCCATTTAAATCTTGGTTTTCTTTCTGGATTTAATGATTCATTCCGTCCAACAATTTTATATTTATCAACATTAGAATTAGTCACTTCATTTGGAAACTTATTATTTGATAAAATTGGAGTACTTCGACCAGAATTAGCTTCATTTTTTATATTGACAGAATTGTTCATATTTAATGATGTTTCAATAGATAAAGTTTTTGAAGTTCCTTCCATATTTGGATTTGTAACTAAAGTTGAATTTGTTGCATTCATAGATAAATTATCACAGGAAGCATTATTATTTGAAGTTCCATTTATTATTTTTTTTGATCGATCCGAAACTTTGTGTTGCATAGAAAGCGGACTTCGATATTTTTTTCCTGTTATCGGAGATGTAGGTATACATGATGCGTTCAATATTTTTAAAGTTTCATAATCTTCAACAGAAGAATTTATACAGTTTTTATTTGATAAATCGCTGTTTGAAATAGAATTTGTATTTTCTAAATGTTTTATCTTTAAAATAGGAATTCTACTTGGCTTTAATGATCTATCTCCTTCTAAGGATTGTTCTGGATCTATTGATTCTGTTAATATATGTGTTTGATCAGTATTATTAAAAGAATTTATCTTTTTATCGTTATTTGTTTTATTAGTTACATCTGTATTATTTGTTGAAAATTTATCATTATATTGTTCTTCGTCATAACTTTGTATTTGCGTTTCCTGTGATATTTTTAAATTTGATGTGTTAATATCAATTTGTGGAGGAGACAAATCCAATTGAGCTGCTGTAATGACAAAATAAAAAATCCATATTGCCATCTTAATAACAAAAAAAGAAAATGACTTACATTGATTTAATTGTTGAAAAAGTGCTGCTTTTTTTGAAAATGCAGCAGCAATATGATATGGTGGTGGGACAGGTGGTACTTCATTTATTTTTTGTATTTGAACATGATCAGTATTCTTGTTGCTTATAATAATAGGCATACTTTTATAAGGTTCTATAAACTTTTCTGATTCAATAATTTTTGCTGTATTTGCTTTCGAATATTCATCCGGTTTCCAAGTAGAATTTACATAATCTGCTACTGTTGGAGGTTTGGAAATGTATTCAGATGTAGGATTACGAATATATTTTGCTTCTCTGATATCTGGACTTTTTTCTTTTGCAAGAACCGTTTTGTTCGCTTCATCGGAAGATTCTTCTGAAACAGATTGTTCTGTTCCAATATCCGTAGGAGTATTAGCTTTGCACTCTTTTGATATATGATGTTCGGTTGGTGATAATGATGAATGTGAACCCTAAAGAATAGAAACTTAAAATTATTTCATGATTCTTTATTCCTTATTTGCAGAAACTTTAAGATTATCCCTATAAAATTCTATTTAATATTGCTTTATTTTTTAATATAAATATATATATTTTTTTGTATTTCTTGAATTCATTTGTTTTCAATTATATTTTAATCTATTGTAACATTTGTTTAACTTTATTATCAAAATCATTAATAATTATTTTTCAATCTAATAAAATTGCCTTTTTCATAATTCTCTAATGAATACCTTATTAAATAAACTTTGTGAAAAACAGGTCCCAGATTTTGAAGTAAGGTCCAAAGTAGTTGTAGCAATAATAGCTTCTTTGATCATAGTCTCCTGTTCTAAATGCATCTGTAAGTTTCAATTGGCAATTTTCTTGTATTCTAGATGTTAATTATAAAAAAATATACATAAAAAAATATAAGAAAAACATTTTAATTGGCTTTGAAATTGTTATATTCTGCAGTATTATTTTTAATTCATAAACATTTTTTTCCCTGTTAGATTAGAAAAAAAGAAAGAAAAAAGGGAACAAAAGTGATATAAAATTAAAAAAAAAATAATTGCATTTTAAATCGCGACTCTTACTCTTTCATCATGTGCTGATTGATGATGTAAATTGCGGGCATGCCTAGCAAGGTTGCGCAGCTCTTTAGGATAAGGAGTTGGTGCTCGGTGAAGTTGTCTAGGGATCTCAGATTCTACTTCAGCAGCAAAACATATTCTTTTTCCAGTACCAACAATTGAACTCGAAATTAATCCTACAGCTGGTGTTATTTCTACAAAAAAAAAAAAAAAACGAAATTCTAATTATATATACATTTATATTAGAAATTTCTAATTAATTTTAAATAATATTATTATTAATATATTTTAGTAAATAAATTTGTTAGCACATACTTTACCATTTCATTCTTCATCTTCTTCTTCATTATCCACTAGCAGCAATAGTGGATCATATTTTATTATATATAAACTTATTATAATATTATACAATGCATAAAATTTATGTATATATCACCAAATAGATAGAAATACTTACGCTCAAGTTCTTGCCGTGGTTTTTGTGGTAGCATAAAGCAACTTAACACCATCATGTCTTCTTCACAATTAAATTCTTGTTGCAATGGCACTAATGGTTGACTTTGATTGTCGCTCAGCCATAATGCTTTTAAATTGCTCAAGTTTAACATAGAAACGGGCAAAAATTTAATGCAATTGTTTACAAGATTGAGTACTTTTAAAGAAGATAAATGTCCCAATTCAGGTGGAACTCGAGTTAAATTGTTTGATCTCAATGACAACAATGATAACGCCGTACAACTTCCAATTTCTGGTGGAAGGCATCTCAAATAATTATTGTCTACATTTAAACAATGTAATTTTCGCAAAAGTCCTATTGATGATGGCAAATATTCGAGGAAGTTCTTAGTAACTATAAGCTCCTCTAAGTTTGACATTTGTCCAATGTCATTTGGCAGTGCATTCAATTGATTGTCATCAACTTTAAGAGTCACAATTGTACGTAAATAACAAAGAGAATCTGGTAATTGATAAATTTCATTTGATGACAGATGCATAATGGAAATATCTCTCCATCCTTCTACTTCTGATGGAATAATATGAATTGCATTCATGGTACAATCAAAATGATTTAAACGGTAAAGCTGATTAATGTTGAGTGGTATACGTCTGATGTCATTACCATCTATCCACAATTCAGTGAGATTGATAAGATCCCCAACAACTTCAGGCTAAAAAAAAAAAATCAATGTATATAAATTAATAAATAGTAATCATAGAATATAATATAAAAATATAATGTAAACATACCAATTCCGTAAAATCATTATTACCAATATCAAGTCTTTGCAAATTTATTAAACGACTCATACTCTTTGGTAATGTCATCAAATTATTTTCCCTAAGTTCTAATGTTTTCAAAGCTGAAAGTCTTCCAAAATTTGCTGGTAGATATTCTATGTATGCATCATTTATATACAATTCTCTTAATCCAACAATATGTGTAATAGCATCTGGGAAACGTTCAAATGGATTAACACTGATATCTATAGAACGAAGATTTTTACATTCTTTTATACTGTCTGGTAGTTCTTTAATACCTAAAAAAGTAAATACAAAAATTGTGATAAATTATTTATAAAAAGAACTATATAAAACTTTTACATAAAAAAAATATAATTTAATTTAGTATTAATTAATATTAATTTAATATTAATTTATATAATTTATAATTTAATATTAATTTATTATAATTAAATATAATTTAATTATAAATATAATTTAGATTCATACTATTTTTACTGAGGTCTAAATATTCCAAATTAATTAATGATGCTATGGCGGGTGGTAACGTTGTGACTTCATTATCACTGAGGGAAAGTACTCGTAATTCATGGCACTGAAATAATGGTCTTGGAAGATCCTTTATCTATAATAAAATATGAAAATTATATCTTTGAATCATAGGAATAGATAAAAAAATAGATATATAAAAAATAATCACTAATATTTATTTTTACCCTATTGGCATCAAGATAGAGTTTTTCCAATGTTCTTTCATAAATGAACACATCAGGTGGTACATCATAAAGATTACAATTATTTAAGTGCAATTCACAGATATCTTCTTCTTGTGTTCTCAAACATGCAGCACACTGCCACCAAGCACTACCCATTTCATGTATAACTACAAACAAATTTTTTTGAAAAATATGTACTTTTTATAAAAAGAAATCATGATATATTTTTTTAATAATAATTAGAATTAAAAAAATTTATAAAGTATCGAAAAATTCTTTTTATTACCTATAATACTTCAAGAATGATGATTCTTTATCATCGATATATGTATAATAAAAGATAGATTCTTGAATAAAATAACTGGATTCGCTAAAAATTATTCTATGAAATTTTTAAAAATCATTCGGCTATCAATGTGTCAATATTCGGTTTTTTACGTGCCGGCTTTGTCAAAGTTATTTCTTGCCACATCATCGCGAATACTATGATACGCGATGCACTTGTTGATAAGTTTTTTTTCTCAAGTAGAAATGAGAATAATGTACAAAACGTAATGATGCGTTGATCAACACTGGTTATGTCATAAGATGTAGGTTATTCGATATTTCTCTTCAAAAATTCTGTTTATAAATATGTCTCACTGTTATTTGCTGCATATTCTATTTTTTTATACAATCAATAGAGTAGTAACTAATTATGACCCAATAAAGCAATAAAGAATGTTCTCTCAAAGATAAAACAATTTGACACATTTGTGAAATTCGACTAGGCATACAACGAGATTACTATTTATCGAAAAATCTTCGATAATATTAATGGTTTGTTCATAACGCCTCAATATTTTATTTAAACAATTGTTTGTAGATTTTTATGCAACATGTAATATATATTACAAAGATTTTGCAAAATTTATTACTATAAACGTCATTAGAAATAAAAATGCATGTTCAATATAGCAGATCGTTATTGAATATTTTTGTCTATATAGTAGTATGAATCAATTATAATACAAATTTTATCCTAAAAAGTGAACGAATCTTAAATCTACAATATTTGTGGTTGTTTGATATGAGAATGCGCCTTAGCTGGCGCAAAATCGACAACGACAAGTGACGTTTTCATTCGTACACGTGCGCAGAAGTTAATTAATGGATTAAGCGTGATGAGAATAGAAGACAAGACATTGTAATGTGTTATAACAAAAATTAAATTTATGTAATATGTACAAATAGAAAAAAGAATTGTCATACATTGAAACATTTGTTATATTGATTATAACTGAGATTAACTAAGATTCATGAATGCAAGGTAGAATTTTCGAAAGAAATCAAGATCGTAAACAATAGGAAAATGAGTTCTGGCGACTATAAAGGTAGTGAAAATGAGGATATCGAAAACTCGGATGAAAGTGATAGACCATCAGGCGAGAGATGGGCACCCGTTGGTGCAAATGATGGTGATAATGATTTTGCCGATGAATATAAATATGTCGATAATATGGAAAAGTAAGTACTTCATAAATAACATAAAAGATGCAATATTTATTACTGTTAATTGTATATCCAAGGGAAAAATTTAATTTTACAAATATTTTTGATATATTCTAATAGTTTACCATATGATATGGAAAGGCTAAAAGTGCTTGAGGAAGAACAAGAAATGCTTAATTCATCTCTTATAGCACTGACTACTCATTTTGCCCAGGTATTAAATAAATATGAAATTATAACTTGTATTTGTTATAAAATACAATGTTTTAATGTTTAAAATCTGGTTATCTTAGGTTCAATTTCGTTTAAGACAAATTGTAGATGCACCAGCAAATGAAAAAGAAACATTGCTCAAAGAATTAGAAGAATTTGCTTTTAGGGGAATACCAGATGTTCCAAATAATTTATCACTTGATAGTAGATCAATTACCCCAACTTCTCCAATGTCTTGCAAACAAAGTGTAAGGCACATAAAAACTAGCTATATTTAACTATGTTATATATTATATAACTATTATATATCTTTTATTAATTTCTTAAAATTGTTGTTTGTTTTATTAAAAAGATAATTCAATATTTTATAACTTAATAGATATCTGGAGTAATAAATGATATTGATATTGAATCTAAAATGGCATTACAAAGAACAAAACAAAAAGAATTAATATGTCAATTAAAATCTCAATTAGAAGATCTAGAAAAATATGCCTATGAAACTGGTGATGCAGATTTACCACAAAGCATGATATTAGAGAGACAGAATATCATAATAAGTAAGTTTTTTAGATAAATACTTGATTAAAATCTATTCTGATCTTATTATTTTCCCCAGATCATTTAAAAGAAAAATTAAATTTCAATGTTGATGATCTTTGTAAATTACCAGTTGATGATTTAAGATGGCAAGTAGATTATGCTATAAGCCAGGTAAATTGTTTTGTCTAATAGAATAAATTACCAAAAAAATAGTTGATAATATAATAATAATTGATATGATAATAATTGATAGATTAATGAATTAAAAAAAAAAATAATCAACTTATAATCACTTACAGATTGTTAGTCCTTTGAAAATGAAAGAACAGTTAGTATCACAATTAAAAACACAAATTGCAGATTTAGAACGTTTTATAAATTATCTTCAAGGAGAAGTTAGTACAGAAACTTTAGCATGTACCTGTGCATGCCCAGTACATACAAATCCTGCTGGTTCTACTTCTTATGCTAAAAAATCATTTAACAGAAAAACAGATGAAGAAAATAGAACAAAAACTCTGAACACTGTTAAGAAAGTTGTAGCTCTGTTACATATGTTCCTAGTATCTCAATTAGGTTGTGGTAGTGAACGAGTTCGAAGAAACTTTAAGAAAAATTCTATACATAATTGGCGTGATTTAAGAACAAGATTAGATATCGCAGTTGAACATGTTATAGAGACTATTGCCGAAGTTGAGCGTCATCCAGAAGATGACGATATTGCTAATGAAGACGATTACGCTTCGGATTCAGATTCTATGTCTCATTGCAATGCCCGAGTAACATCTGCTGTAAGGAAGCATTTAGCAACTTCCATACGTGATTTAATACAACACGGTTTAATGTCTGATGCGCGTTCTAATAGTGTAGTACCATTTGTTGGATGTTTTCCTCAAAGAAATTCTTCTACTTCTAATTTAATGCATGCATGGGAACTAATATTGAAGTATTATGAAATTAAAAATGGCCATCATTACAATTCTAGTCCAGCACAAAAATTATCTCAAAGTTTTAATCTCGATCTAGCAGGTGGAAGAGTTGTTTCTTCTAAACAGGTAGCTATTATATGCTTGATAATATTTTGTTCAAATTAAATTTAAATAGAATTTATTTTATAAGAAAATTATAACTTTTAGAGTTTATTAACAACAATTGGAAACATTATTGCATCACACAGTCCATACAAAAGGAGTTATGATTCTCATTTTAAAGCATTTATATGTGCATCTCTTAAGTGAGTAAACATTTTACAAGAAAATTAGTTAAAAATCGTTTTATGAGAATAAAAATTTAAGATTTATATCTTTTTTATTATAGTACTAACAAACTTGTTATTTGGTTAAAACTTATCTTGCAATGTCAATATCTTCTTGAAAATCATTATACATCATGGAGTTATGTTATAAAAACAGGTAATTAAGACATTAATGTACAACTATTTTTATTGGATACATTTTGATCTATCTTTGAATATCTTTATATTATTATTACAAATAGGTTTCCAAGATGCGTTTCATACTCTCGATCGCCTTACTAGCTACAAATTTGATCTACCAGTTGATTTGGCGGTAAGACAGTTTCAAAATATAAAAGACGCATTTTGATTGCAAAAAATATTAAATATTATATTTAGGAGAAAATATAGGTACTTATTTTTAGCAAGTTAAAGATGAAATATCAGATTTTTCAATTAAGTAAATAACAAACAGTATATTTTAACTTTATATTAATATTATGATAGTATATCTTTTTAAATAATTTTTAAATATTATTTTGCAAATATTTTGTTATTTTTCGAATATTCATTATTAAACAATTCTTATAATGCAATAATGTAATAACTTAAAATATCAGTATTTTGATCTCGTATTTTTAGAATTTAGTTTTTTTTATTTATATAATTATATTATTTCGAGAATATAAAGTATCATGCAAAAAATAAAAAATAATAATATGTCATACGTGAAAGTATCAATGATAAATTATAATATAAATCTTGTAATACAATATAAAGTGCAGAACAGGTAATAATATAACGCTGCCTGACAACAATAAGGACTGAAATATATGTACATTATCTAGTTATTTTTAACTATATTTTTGGATATTGCACGTTCATGATAAATTAATAAGTTTGGAATAAAAAATTTTATTTACACCATTTAAAAAGTAATATTGTAAATTTAAATGGGATTTATAAAATTAATGAACGTGATTTTTACTGTGATTAAATTTAAGATCTTGATACTAAATTTCATTACAAGGAAATCATATTAATTTATATTAAGAATTAATCTATCAAAATCCAAAGAATAAACCAAAGTTGTTTTTAATACTCCATAAATTAAATAAGTGCATTTTTTTTAATTTTTAATTTTATGATAACATATCATTGAAGTAATAATTAAATTTAATAATGATTTATTAATGTGTGTAAATTTTAATGTTGTAATATATTGCTAATATTTTATCTTTGTTACATTTTATAGAATTTTATAATTGATTTGTACAGTATAAATGCTTAGTTAATCATGAGAAAAATTATTCTTTTTTATTGTACAGCTAAAAATATGTATGTATATCAAATATTATGTATACAGCAGTAAATTATTGTTCCTAATTTTATGAACATTATTTCAAAAAAGACATACATTTTATTAAAATATATGCATTATTTTAAAACAGTAGTTTCCTAAGATATATATGCGACTATTGTATCGCCTATACAAGATATTTCACGTATAAGGTAGCTGTAAGAATATTAATTGTATGATTGTATTATATTATATAAATTTGCTTTTTATATACCATGATTTGACGTTAGTTCATTGAAAAAAATTTGCGGAAATATATTTATGGAACAATGTATTTATTTTTTTGCAATTTATTGTCCCAATATTCCATTTTTTTATATAAATAAAGAAAAAACTATGGAATATATGAAATTGGTTGTTTATTTCTTGTAAAAGTTGTACATCAGTAAAAGTTTCATAGCAGTTTTTTCAACATGTTCGTAATATTTCATTGATAATTCCTCGATATTCATAGTATATAAGGTACATAATTTTTATTAGCTCAGTTAAATATGATTCTTTACAATAAAATAAAATGTAATCGATTGCTCTTTGTAAATGTATGAATTTCGTTAAAGATTTATAGAGTATCGAGGAATCTCTATGTTTTTACAGATTAGATTAGTTTGTTGTACATAAAATTCAGAATAGAGTTTACTATCGTTAATAACACATCTGAACTCAACGAAGTATATAATACCAGAAATTTCTTGGTCATAGATAATACATATCGTGCATGTATTATCGTAATATCATATTATCATGTACAATTCTACTCATACAGGATACAAATACACAGATGTAAGAGCACAGGCTTGGTAAAAATTTTTTTTGTCATCTTCACAATATAAAAGTCGTGTATAAAAAGATCTGTGGAAGAGCATTTGAATATTGCATTCACACTTTTTGTATATAGTAAATCATATTTCTAATGCTCAACCAAATGATTTAATTAATTATTTTTTAAAATCAATTAGATAATGACATTCATATTACACATATCTAGGTACTTAAGCATAGGATACAACATTCACAAATAAATATGCTCTTCGCAACATATATATATATATATCCTTGTGAAAATACTGATGAGTGAGATACATCTATTGGAATGCAAATGCAATGATAAAATACCAATAGATAATTTTAATATTGAAAAAATACTAAATTATATCACAAAAAATTGGAATCAACATAAAGTACAAATAAGAAAGAGTTCAAATTAAATTTTCATTTTTCATTTAATAATATTATATGCCTATAAAATAAATACTTCAAATTAATTCTATATTACAAGTAAAACATTCATTTAAATATTGTTTACAGTACAATAATAATTTACTTTCAAACCTTATGTATAACAGTTGCACAGTATACACTCATTTAATGTTTTTTATTTTTTTACTATAACATTCGTCATAATAGCTTTTAATGATATTAATTTTCATACATTAAATAAGCTATGTTTTTTGATACAGCAACGATCTAACATCTAACAATTAAGGACAGTTTACATATAACGTTGCTAAATATAAACCCATTTCTTTATAGCCAAATTGTTCACATAGTTATATAAATTCAATATTATCTGTCTTAGGCTTTAGTAAAACATTGTTATTTTTTTGTTTCATATATATTTATATATAGGAAAGTTTGCCTGTTTTTCATAATACAATGTATGTCTCTTAACATATTTTTATTTTGAAAAAATAAAAAAAACATCGCTAATACATACAATTATATATGTATATAAATCTTTATGCACATACTTATAATTATCAGGTCAACTAGTTCAACTAAATATTTTTTTTTCAATTTTTCATAAAAATATATTAAAAAAGGAGTCAAAAAAAAGTATTCACAGATAATAAAAATTGTTTTAGTAATATAAATATCTTTATAATTATTAAAACGAAAAATTCATTATTCTTAGTTATTAAATATTTATTATTAATTAGAAAGATTTTTGTTTTTTAATAGAATATTAAATAAATATTTTAAGCATCATTATTATAATTGTTTAAGAAAATTGTATTATGAAATCATTTTTATGAAATCTTTCAAAAAAAGTAATAGCAATACTGTATATAAATTTTCATAAGCATACTTTTACTTTTTTCTTTGCAAATATAAACAAGTTAATATTTATAGCAACACACAAATTAATCTATTATTTGCTTAGAAAAAACATTGAGTTTTGCATTCTTATTACATAGTAATAAACATTTTATAATTGTAATATTACCACTGAAATTTTTGTTTTGTATCATTAAGTTTCATTTTTAGTATTAGATTGGACTGTCATAAATATGTAGTTTTTTTAGTGGTAGTTAGTAACGTATTATATATATTATTGTAAAATTCGTTGACGGAATGCATAAAATCACAATAGACAAAACACAATGCAAGATCAAAATTTGTATGTGCGAAAAATCGCTTTAAAACACTCATACAGTATCTTAATTACATATATGTGTTCTTCATATATAGCAGTCTTTAGTTTTTTAGTCTTGACATAAATTTAAATAAATTATTAATAAAAATAAATTGTTAATAATTTTATCTAGAGAAATATTATGATTATCTTTTTAAATCGCATTTAAATTTAATAACTGCAAATATATTTTATAAAAAAAGATTAATAGTAAGTATATTTACAAGAATAATAGATATAAATCAAGTAAAAAAATTTTTTCAATTTACAAATTTGACTTGATGCATTTATGCAATCATTCTTGTGAACATAATAGTAGCCAATGTGTGTTAGTTTAACACATTTTTAATATATATTAATTCATTTAATAAGGCTACATAACAAACATAACAAAGGCAGTTATATATAACATCTAGTATAATTTACCACTTACCTTTATCTCTTTCCATAAATATCACTTATTTCATAATTATATAAATAATTGAATTTCCTTTAGAGACAAATTATCAACAAGTTTAAACGTGAATACGCAATGGTACACTATCCGACTTATTTTCTGCTTCTAGATTGTATTTTATAGTATCAAGAGTATTATAAATTGTTCTGAAAGTAGGTCTATCTGATGGTTTCCTGTTCCAACAAAGTTTCATCAGATCATATATCGCCGGCGGAGTATTTTCGGGACATTGGAGTACATTGCCTTCCTTTATATATTTTACAACTTCTTCGTGCGTCATTCCATAATAAGGCTGGAGCGCAAAACTAAATATTTCCCACAAGCATACCGCGAACGCCCATACATCAGATTCGACGGTATACTTATTATACAATATACTTTCTAAAGGCATCCATCTAACTGGAATAGCATCTTGTTCATCGCCTTTATAGTAATCTTGTAAATAGATTTTTTGCGACAAACCGAAATCTGCTATTTTTACAATCATTTGATCATTGATCAAACAATTTCTCGTTGCGAGATCTCGATGAACGAATTTTCGATCTGACAAATATACCATTCCAGATGCTACTTGAAGCGCAATATTAATCAAATCCATATGCGATAAACGAGAATCTGTGAAATGTTCATCTTTTTCTAGACTTCGAATAATATAATTTCCCGGTGAACAAGATCGGAGAAATTCATTCAAATCACCACGACCCATATATTCAAAAAGAAGACACATTGGTCGACCTAAAGCGCATACACCTAATAATTTGACGATATTTGGATGATCGAATTCGGCAAGAAGACATGCTTCTCGTTCGAAATCTTTGAGCAGATCATCTGATGCTTCTTCTTTTAACATTTTTACAGCAACATTGGTAAATTCTTCACCTGGAACAAGACCAGGTGCTTTTGCTTGAAATACTCTACCAAAAGCACCCTGTCCCAAATCTCGAACATAAATAATATTATTTCTTGGAAATTCAAGTTTTTCCAATTTTGGATTAAGTTGTGCACTTGTTTTATGGTATGCATCATTACTTGGTAGTTTGTCCAAATCAATACTGACATACTGAAAATTATATAATTGTAACAATATGACACATGCATTATTATTATTATTATTATTATTATTTTATTTGTGATAATAAAATAATATATAAAGACCAGACTCAGCAATATTTTTCTGGACATTGCACTTTTAAAATTATATGATTTCAAAATAATATAATCAATAGAAATTTATTACTTTTGATATACCTGATTATCTGTAGGATTATATCCTTGATGTCTTTTGTGAAGTCTATGACTTAAAATAATGGATAATAAAGTTCCAGTTATAATTACAAATCCTAATGAAGACAATATCAATATAAACATTGGAGTAAATAATGTATCCATTACTAAATCTTTAGGATCTATTTCTGGAATTTTATTTGTTATATTATCTGCATTAAAAGTAAAAAAAAATTACAATGAGTATATATTATATTATTATGATTATATATGTATATATAATATTTCTATCTTTGTGTGTCATACTAGGTATTAAATGCCTACCGCATATAGGAATATCACAATATTGCCATCGTATATGAGGATCCATGGTAAAACACCATGGCATTGGTTCATCTCCACCTGCATTTCTACAATAATTCTCTCCATAACGAATTTGAGGGAAGACATCTGGTGGCCTATCATGATTATGTGGTATTTGTGCATTCCATGACTGACAATCCAAGCCTAATTTTGTTTTATTTACTTTGCCCATATAAAACCTACCATTACCCTTGACACAATCATCTAAAATTATATTTTATTAAAAAATTATATATTATGATGATATTTGATAATTTCTAGAATCATTTTAAATTTTTTTTACATGTAACAAGATCTTCATTCATATCAGTTAAATGAATATGAGAACAAGTCACTTTTCCTTTGATTATTTTTGGCAGTGATTCACAATCTGGTAATGTAAAATGACCTCTTGATCTGATATAAATATCCCTTTGTTTGTTGTCTTCTATCATTGCCCAATCATTAAAACAAAACTGATGACGTACTGCCATACAATCTTCATAACATAATGGTAGACCAACTGAGTTGTGACATTGTGGAAAAGCATACATACATAACATTTTCTGAAATGATCAAATAATATTTTTTATATTTTTTTGTATTCTTATTAATCTAATATCAATACATACTTCTGCAGCTGAACGGCATGGTTCAACTAATCGTTGTATCAATTCTTCCCATAAATTAGTTGTAATACGTTCATTTAACCATCCTCCAGGATTATCATTGGAATCATTAAACCATACTTTTCCAATTCCAGTTAAATATTTCTTACAAATCTTCCCATTGTATGGTGCACAATAACCTTGTGATTCAGGTTCTATAAAAATAAAAATATAAATTCAAAATATTTTTCATTGAGTTATATTTTTTTTTTATATACATATATATATATATATATATATATATAAAATACATACTAGTCTGTGCAGAACTGAAATGCAAAATGATTGCTACTAGAGAAACAATCCAGAACATCATTATTTATATATACAGCTTAAAAGAATGTCAAGAGAAAATATCACATGTTTACAACAAATTTTTTTATATGAGAAATACGCTGATGCCGATGTTCATTTAATTTATATTAAAAAGTATTAAATCTATGGTGTAAATTAAGTATTTTTTCATACACAGTCGATTCTGATACTCCATTTTATGCGTTAGTTGAACGTATTTTTCAATGTATCTAATGATCACAAAATGAATATTACAATTATTGATTCTAATTTTTTAAACTGTTTTCGATGGAGGAGACAGTACGATAAACTGTTAACAAAAATATTCATCAAATGAACTAACGTCAATTACGAATTATAATATCGAACACATAATTTAAATAGCAACTACAATTAAGTTATTTTAAGAAAAATTTTGTTTTTGTCTATCATATGTATAATTAATTAATATAGCCAATTCTGCCTTTTATTTACAACATTAGGGTACGATGAATAAATGGTAAATTTCCTCGTTTTGTAACGAGCGTAAGTAGTTGCTAATCTAACAAAAATTTGGAACTAGGACAATATTTGTACTCGATAATCGAGAAATTGTTTAATTTCTTTAAAAATATTCTTAATAACTTATAAGATATATTAAATATTTATAATTATAAGTGCGCAAAGAAATTAATTAAATTAATAATAATTTTAAATTTAATTAAAAACATATATTTTTATATATATATAAAAATAACTTGTTCCAGAAAATTTTTCCTAGTAATGTTGGTATAATACAACTAGCAGCAGAATGCGCGGGAAGAAATTCCGTTACTGTATTTGAGATAAATTCATTGCAAAAAACTGAAGATAAAAAGAGTATGCAAGCTTTTTTAAAAACTGGTAAATTAGGTCCTGGCGAATCCAAAAAAGTTTCGAATTCACGTTTAAAAGAAGAACGTAGTGGTCCTGCACCGCCATGGGTTGAGAAATAGTAAGCATATATTAATATAACCTAAATTTTTTATTTATTATTTAAATTTAAATTTTTTCGTTCTTTTTACAGCCGTCCAAAAAACGTAGAAGATGTTGTTGAACAAACAGAAGTAGTAGAGGTATTACGACAATGTTTAAAAGGAGGTGATTTTCCAAATTTATTATTTTATGGTCCACCTGGAACTGGTAAAACAAGTACTATATTAGCTGCAGCTAGACAATTATTTGGTAGTCTTTATAAAGAAAGAGTATTAGAATTAAATGCTTCTGATGAACGGGGTATTCAAGTTGTAAGAGAAAAAATCAAATCTTTTGCACAACTTACAGCAGGTGGTATAAGAGATGAGTATGTTCATTGTTATTTTAATCTGAATGATTATTATTTTAATAAAAGCCAATGATGTTCAAGTAAAAGGTCTGAGAATTATTATTGAGCTACATATGTAAGCTATTTGAAGAATATATAGTTGTTATCAGGAGTTACTATAAAGTATTTAGTAATTTGTATTGCCAACTAGAAAGTAACATGCTGAAATTTATTATTTATTAAGCATATTACCAAAAATATTTTAAAGTTTTAATCTTTTGGTTCTATATTAAAAGCAAACAAAAAAATTTATCTTTAATAGTTTTATATGTTGCTCTTATAATTTCTATGATAAATATATAATCTGAGAACACTTTATACAAAATTATAAATATAATAAATAGGAATTTATCATAATAAAATAAAATAATTTCTTTCTTTTTTAGTGGAAAAAGTTGCCCTCCTTTTAAAATTATTGTCTTAGATGAAGCAGATAGTATGACAGGTGCAGCACAAGCTGCACTTCGTCGTACTATGGAGAAAGAATCTCATAGTACTAGATTTTGCTTGATTTGTAATTATGTATCAAGAATCATAGAACCTTTGACTTCTCGTTGTACAAAATTCAGATTTAAACCATTGGGAGAAAATAAAATTATTGAGAGATTAGAATATATATGTAAAGAGGAAGATTTAAAGGTAGAAAAACCTGTTTTATTAAAAATTGTTGAAGTTTCGGGTGGAGATTTAAGACGTGCCATAACATGTTTACAATCAATTACAAAATTAAAAGGCAAGGGCATTGAAATTACTGTTGATGATGTACTTGAAATCATTGGGGTAATATATAATTATTTTTCTAAATAATAAAATGAAACAATATTATATCTTTATTATGTAATAAAATAATTATAGATTGTACCCGACAAATGGTTGGATGAATTAATAGATGTATGTAAAACAAAGGATTATAGCAAGGCAGAAGAATTTGTCGACCAATTTATGTTAGAAGCATATGCTACATCTCAGGTAAAGTTTTAAGTAAATTATTACAATTATTCAATGTATATTTTCTGTATTGTTTCAGGTTATTGAGCAACTTAGTGAAAGAATTATATATTCCAATGAATTAACAGATAAACAAAAAGCTTTAATTGCAGATACACTTGGAGTAAGAATATAAAGTTATTTGTAAAATAAATATAATGTACATATTTCTCATTTATTATTTTTTCATTTGCAGGAATGTAATTATAGGCTGTTAGATGGTGGAAATGAATATATACAACTTATCAATATTTGTTGCGGTATTATAAGAGCTTATGAATTAGTATAACTATTATATTTTTTCAAATTTTTATTTTATATCAATAAATATTTATTATTTTTTTTTACATATTCCGATACATTTTATCTTTTTAAAATAATAAACTGAAATTAAACGCAAAATGAAACAACTGCTAATATTGTATTCCCTATGAGTACATATTTTTCCCTAGTACTAGTTTCATTTTCTCTTACTAGAAAACTTCTTGTATATATATTAAATATTTAAGGAACAAATATGTTAATTATTGTTTTTTATTCAATACATCTTTAAAAAGTATTGTAGTTTTCATTGAAATAAAATTTAAAATTTATTAGTAATTTACGATAAAAATAACCAAGTTTATTCTAATCTAGGGAAGAAGCGATTTTCTAGCTCTGTCGCGCAATCTATCGGTGGATGACTCCTAATGACGCCATAGTTTGAGAATCACTGTCATCGGCGTGTAGGGGCGTCGTTGCTGCGTGCAATGTGTATCGTGTAGGCGTTGGCGAGGAGGAGACAAGTCGGGGATGTGTCCGTAAAAAACTTGCGGTTTCTGCGTACTCTGCCGCACGTGCACGCTCGAAATCGTGTTCCGTGAACTATTGAATCTTGACAAAATTATACTACGTGCCCATATTGGTCGAAATCGTCTCGCGAACGGGCCTAACAATTACGGCCAGGAAAAAAAAGTGCAGCCAGTGCTCCGTATTCTTTCGTTTCTTCCAAAGGCCACGTATCGTGCGTGTGTATCTCATTCTCTTGTCACGAAAGCTTAAGACGCGGACAAATAATTCGGTCGATCGGAGAAATCGACAATTCGATTCCACGGAAGAAACGACGCCCGTACCAGGATGCCAGGACAGGAGGATCTCCGAAGAGCCATTGAGTTGATCGGTGTTACTCACGCGAATTAATTTCAACTCGATTCGTAAGAAACGAGCAAAGTCTCGAAAAACGTACGGATATTAACTTGAGAGGAAGAAAGATAGAGACAGAGACAAGAAGGAATTCAAGAAGAAAGAATCCGACGGAGAGCGTGTGTACAGGAGATGTACGGAATCTCGAAACGAGATCCTGGTGCGGGAGGATTCCACTATCAACGGTTACGATCGAACGTATTATCACACGCTGGATTCTTTGGCGTATGAGACAGTCACCGATTGTGAGTCTCTCTCTTGTCTGTGTGGACGCTGCTGACTGTATACGTGTTTTTCCCGGCGAAGAAATCTCGGCTTGTGACGGCTGCGGCGGTGTCTGCTGGCATGAGATTTTATCGTTGTCTAGTCGGCACGCTCTCGTGGAAGTATCAACATCGAATCACACGCGCAGTGCGGTTCGTGTGATTTTTTTGTGCGTGAATCAGAATAGTGGCCATTCTTTTTCGTGTACTCATACGAAACTATTACGCGACCGTCGATGACAAAGGATATACGTCTCACAGAAGAGATTCTTTTAGTAGGGTGGCTCTCGGTTCGTTTCTCGTTTCACCTCTCGTTTTGCCTCTGAGGCTTTCGATGATACTGAGCATTATCGTCGCACATTTGTCTGTGCGACTCGAACTACCTACATAATTATTATATCTTCTTAAAGAAATTAGATATATCTCGAGGCTGATTTACGTGCGTGAAACAAAGTGGTGTGGAAGAAAACGTGTTGTGGACAGAGGGTGGATGACACACACAAGACGCGTATTGGCCGGCCGAGGGAACGAATTTGCGGATTTGTCGTCAGTTTATTACGTCGTGCGACAAAACTTCTTGGAATGTGACGAGGGATTCTTAGCGTGGGAAATATCGTAGAAAAGGTAAGTAATTTGAATATGGCAACGAATTTATATATAATTGTCGAATTAACTATACGAGCTGTCACTGGAGCAAACATTTAATCGAATCGTGTATTCTAACCTGCAAACATAGTCGCGTAAAAATAGTGTTCATGAAACGTACTTGTAAAGGTACGCGACTATTTGAGAGATTATTTGTTCAATAATTCACGCAATAATATAATTCACGCAATAAATTAAAATGTGGTAAATAGCTAATAGTAAACATAACATGTTAAAATTCAGCGCAATCAAGTATTTTTCCTCTTATTATTTTGTATATTTCCCATTTGATTGCACAATGATTGTATTCGATATCGATATCTATGATATGGATCGATAACGTTATCGATAAATCCAAGACTAATTTAACGATACATAAGCAGATATCGATTGCAATATACGAATATTACATATTTGAATCGAAGATGTAGTTTTACGAATGATCCGCTATGAATGATCGATATAACTTATATCGATCGAGAATCGCAATTATTGACAAACCAATCGGTGCGAAAGAAATGGCGTCGTGAACAAGTCTCGCAGTTGTCAGAAAGACCCGAGTATTCGCTATTATAGTCGAATTATCTGTTTCTGTTAAAAAAAGAAATCTTTGATCGAGTTGACTGTGGCAAAATTACACTTGTTACCCGGTACAATAGCATTTCTCGAGAATAGACGCGGGCTTTGTTTTTGTTTTGAAGCATACGCGACACTCGATGCCGCGCGTCTACCGCACGCATGCCAACATAATTCAAAGTGGTGTAGCATTCAGTGTTGTGACTTATGACCCTTTTGAGAATATACATTGGAGCTAGAAGTAGTTTACACCGATATCATCTATACATTTTTCAGCGCGACAGAAAGGTTTGTACGATCGAATTTTTTTCTCATATACGAGTGTAATTTGTCAAGGTTATAACATTCGAGAGATTACGAGAAATACGAGTAAGAGACGCGAGTCGAGTCGAAATATTTTTAGTTTACAAATAATAATCGAGATATATCATCCTAGATAGGTTATTTATCTTAACATTATTTTCGATATATGTATTTATTTATATGTATAAAAACGTGATGTGTAAATTATTCAATTCCGTTCTGTGATATATAATCACGCATATATATATAAATTGCCGATAATTCATGGACGATTGTCTCTTTCATGCAGATAAAAGGAAATTCCAGAGCATCGTTAGATGACGCATACTAAGGCGAATTATATTGACCCGATAATGTGAAAATACGATTTAATCCTGCATCCGAGTGTGAGAATTAATTTCTTAATCGAGAGCAAGCTGGTATAACGTTAATGACGTTGTAATTGCTTTTTGAATTAAAGATTCATTTCTAACTGAATATAGATTAATAATTGAAGCAATTGGCGTGAACATTGATAGATCGTTATTATTTCCGCGAATTTATAATTATCGGAATTTTACGTTCTTCCACCGTCTCCCTTCTCTTTATATATACAATATAATACTTTCGCATAATACTAAGCAGTTCAATGATTGCGCCGAACTGTTTATCAGATATATAATATCGTATTTACTCGTATATAAATTTGCATGATTAACAACTAATTAATTTTATATAACCATCCATCTCTTTAATAATTCTAATTACGTGATAATATTTAATAATAATATATATTCAAAAAATTGAAAACTGGATCGAAGATTAAAAATACAGTGGGCTAAGTAAGAAAACTCGTAACGAGGGTTCATGCTACCGCATCTCGCCAAGTCTTGTTCACCGACACCCCCGTTCCCTTGTTTATGTATCCGGTTGGATAAGGGGCGAGGCATCCAGCAACGCTCACGGTTGCCCACTCTGCTCTCCCCGCGGAACTCGCGGACAAGCCCTCGACCCGCCTAATTGCTCAGACGGGAAACTGACAAACGGAGATCCCATCGTCTTTTATCGTTCGACGATGTACACAACCAACGGTCACTAAATCGAACCGTGTATATTTTCGTAAGCGAAAAGCGAGCGTGCGGCCCGCCCTGCCCCCTTCTCCCCGGATTATTCATTTGGTCACGGTAGCGAAACAGGATAATCTTTCAGCAACCACCGACGATGTCGATAAACCGCAAGCTTGCTTGACTGGAACACCGCGCTCGGCCGCGACTCGACAGAGCTTGTTACTATTTTCCCTCCCTCCCCCCTCGAATAATGCAACAAGTTGCTTAAACGGACAGCAACAAAGTGGTTTCTAATTCTGATCTCGTTCTTTTTTTTTTTTTTTTTTTTTTTTTTTTTTTTTTTTTTTTTTTTAATATGAAGATTATACGATAAACGAGTGAGACAGCTTCTCGAAATTTTCAAAGCTCGTTCATCTTTGCCTTTTTCGGAAAAAGATCCGAAGAGAGAGAGACAGATAGATAGGCATAAACAGAGCGAGAGAAAGAGAGATGTAATTTTTTTTTTCTTCCTTCAGTTTGTGGCACCATGTGCGGGGCCAAGGGGATCTGATACAACTAGGTATCCAATAAAGCTTCGAAGCGACGTTTGAGCGTCGTTCATCGCATCTGGCATTGCCACGTGTTCCCCAGATTCTCCGTTACGATAATATTTCAATTCGTAAAAAGAGAAGAGGAGAAGAGTAGTTTATTACCACGATACTGTGTTTTTTCTTTTTTCGAGAAAGAGAGAGACGAAGCTGAGTATTGGCCGTTTTATTATTGGCTTCGCTCGTTTCTCTCTCTCTCTCTCTCTCTCTCTCTCTCTCTCTCTCTCTCTCTCGAACTTCATTGGCGTTCTCTCCGTCGCGAACGTGGATCTTGGGACGCGATAATCATCGCAGAGTATCGCTGTTCGACGCTATGCTGGTAGATGCTAATCTAACCTCGTATCGAGGCTGCTGCCGCCTCCAAAACGGTTGCACCTTTCCCTCGATGAACGTTCCGAGGCGTGCACAGGTAATTAGGTTCCTAGAAAGACAGCGGTTAGACAGAGAAACCTTGATCTCGAATTCAATTGCTCAAATTGAATTTGAGTAGATATTGGCTTGTAAGCCTCCGCGAAAAGTGTACGCAGCCGCGATACGTGGTTATCTATCGGTCGGAATCACTGGACCGGTGAAAAGTTTTCCTTCGCGTTGCAGATATGTCGATGATGTGCATAAAGTTCCAGAGACTGTTATCCAAATACCGCTATGTTAAAAAATCAAAATTCTTCTTCCTTGAAGTCGACATGATAAAATAAATCGATCGTAATATAAAGTCATGATTTTATAAAAATTGGTATCTAGGGATATTTTTTGATTTCGAATAAAGGCGAGTGACGAAAATATAGGTATTTTTTCGATCGTGCCTATTTAAATACAGCGAAGCATTGAATTTTTTTTTACTTTAGATCGAATTAAAAAGTCAAAATTCTACTTTCTCAAAGTCGATATAATAAAATAAATCGATCGTAATGTCACGATTTTATAAAAATTGGTATCTAGGGATATTTTTTGATTTTGAATAAAGGCGAGTGACGAAAATATAGGTATTTTTTCGATCGTGCCTATTTAAATACAGCGAAGCATTGAATTTTTTTTTACTTTAGATCAAATCAAAAAGTCAAAATTTTATTTTCTCAAAATCGATATAATAAAATAAATCGATCGTAATGTCACAATTTTATAAAAATTAGTATCTAGGGATATTTTTTGATTCCGAATAAAGGCGAGTGACGAAAATATAGGAATCTTTTTCGATTGTGTCTATTTGAATACAGTGAAGCATTGAATGCTACTTTTTTTTTATTTTAAATCTAGTCAAAAAGTCAAAATTCTACTTTCTCAGAGTCGATATGATAAAATAAATCGATCATAATATAAAGTCACGATTTTATAAAAATTGGTATTTAGGGATATTTTTTGATTTCGAATAAAAATTTTTTTTTACTTTAAATCGAATCAAAAAGTCAAAATTCTATTTTCTCAAAGTCGATATGATAAAATAAATCGATCGTAATGTCACGATTTTATAAAAATTAGTATTTAGGGACATTTTTGATTCCGAATAAAGGCGAGTGACGAAAATATAAGAATCTTTTTCGATCGTGTCTATTTGAATGCTACTTTTTTTTTTATTTTAGATCTAGTCAAAAAGTCAAAATTTTAATTTCTCAGAGTCGATATGATAAAATAAATCGATCGATAATGTAAAGTCACTATTTTTCGTATAAAAATTGGTATCTAGGGACATTTTTGATTCCGAATAAAGGCGAGTGACGAAAATATAGGAATCTTTTCTCGATTTTAGGGAAACTAAAAATCCTGAAGAAAAGTATCGGCTCGTTCGTTTTAAATGGAACAAGCGTCCATTTGATACGTAATCGAAACGATCGTGTTTCGCCCCCGTTTTCGAATAAAGATTCCTTCGAAATCGATGATTGTTCATCGCGGAAATGAACGTTGTCACACACTTAATCTAATCGATCTATTTGTATCGAGAATCCGTATCTCCGTGATCTGATAAACGTGATTTTTCTTCAATTCATGGGAAGAATAGTCGCGTCACCTGCTCCCAAAAAAAGAAAAGTGTGTGCATCCTTTATTCCCCGAAGTGACTCGTTTCGAACGTTCTCTTCCTTCCAAACTTTCCAATAGTATAGAATTCGCTTGGATGTGCAACGTGTTTCAACGTTTTCTCGATTAGTCTCCCCCCCCCCCTCTTCCCCCCCGTCCCATCCCTCTTGGATCGATATTCGTACGAGATAAAAGTCGTCTCGCCTCGATTATTCGTACTGAAAGAAGCATGGAGTTGGTAGATTATTTTTCAAAAATTTTGCAACGAAACATGATGATGAATTCCTCGTGTGTACAACCTTCCTCTCGTAAATTCATACGTTTACGTCATCTCTTTAGATTAGAATTTTTTAATTCCTTAAAAAGAAATCCGATTATCCAAGATAACGAGATTACCAGTTATTCCAATTATTAAAAACCACGATATCACGCCAATACACGTCACTCCCCAAAGGTCGACGACGATCGAAGGAAAATCCGTCGACAACCTCTCTCTAAAAATCTCTAATCTCGTTAACCAATCGATGCCTCGATACGTGTTTTAGAATAAATCCGAACGCGTAAAAAATTCTTCCATTGGGACGAATTCCATTATTCCTCCTCCGCGTTGAATCTCGATCGAGACTCGCAGGGGGGCGGGGGCGGGGGCGGGGGCGCGAGCGCGAGCGGTGGCGGGCGGCACGCGTCCGCTTGTTTGCCCGCTGGTAATGACCGAGTGTATAATTTACGAAAAGAGCAGAACACGGCTGGAAAGGGAGGGGGGAGTATATACGGGCCATTCAGGTGAATAAAACCGGGGGGACAGGTCCCGCGGGAGAGGCAGGAGGGAGGGCGGGGGGGGGAGCGCGGGAAAGGAATTCCATCAATTCTTAAAGAGGAGCCTCGCCGGGGAAAGAATGGGCCGCGCGCGATTACTGCGCGCGCCGACTTTCGACCGGGGCAACGAGCCTCGTTATTGTTTCGAATCTCAACGCGCCGATTTCCCCGGTGGTAAAATTGTATTTTATATGCGGCTCGAGGCCCTTCGTTCGAGCCTTGTAACAATTCGCCTCCTCCTCCCCCTCCTCCCACGGCGACGTCCGGAGGAAGTTGGACGCGAATCAAATATATCGTGAAAGAAGGAAGGCTAGGAACGGCTAGCGCGCCGTTGGAAATTTATAACTTGATCTGTCGTTAAATTCTTTTTTTTTTTCTGATATACGTCATACTTATTTGGGACGATCGATTTTTGGTTTGAAAATTTTCGCGTGAAATCGGAAACATTCGTGGCAGGTTTCACTTGACGATGCTATATTTCTATTGTGAAAGCTATTCGATTGTCGAGAGAAGAGGAAAGCGAGAAACTTTCTTTTTTTTTTTTTACTTTCGATAAATTATCGAATTCGAGCACAACAGGTTTCCATTTAATGGTAAAAATGTCAAATGGAGGAAGAGCGTATGCAGCCCACGCGGCGTGGAACGTGCCAAGCGAGATGAATATTCATGAGATTTTCTTACGTTGAATTTAATCTACTGTGCTCGGCGGGATAATCGAGTGGATCGTTACGAAAGAAAGAAATTGGAGGTATTTTTTTTTTTTTTTTTTTTAATTCGCAAATGACTCAACCATACACGATCATCCAATTAATCAGGCGTCGAATCGATAAAAGAATCGCGCCAATTATCGGTAATAACCGCGGCTTAATCGGCCTTGCCCCGACTTTTCTCGTTAAGCAATCGCCGTCGAGATAACGCCGAATGCGGCGTCATCTTTGCCGGGGAAAACGGGCTCCGCAACACGCCCTCCCTCTGCCGAATACGGCGAGCAAAACGCTCCGGCGAGAGATAAAAGAGATAAACTCGGTCGTGGTTTCCCTTGCCAAGCGTCGTTACGCAGGAACGACGAGCTACATCTCGTTTCCGTTTTACGAATTACTTGGTCGATCCTGTCTCCGACATCCAACCGATATCCTTCGATTCCGTTTGCCGAGAAATCGTCGAGAGACCTTCTGTTTAGGACAGTGAGAATATTCTACGAATTTTTACAACGCGTGAGTTATTACGTGAGTTGAAATCGTAAAGGAGTATTATAATAGTGAAAATTCGAATATTATCGCTTTTACGAATTTCGTATTCTCGTATCGTTTGAATTATTATTATAGAACGTTTCCCTTAATTCGTCTCGATAACAATAGAGAGGATGTCTCGATCGTAGATAGCTGTTTCTTGGTATATAGTTGAAACCATATAGGAGACTATAATTGTATTTTAATGAGACTGCGCCTGGTTAATTTGAATTTAAGAGAGCCGCGTTGGACGATGACCCCATCCTCTGATAGTTTCCACTCTCCCGTTAAAGCTATCTCCCTCTGAGCCACGGAAGTCTTCTCACGGGTCCAGGAACACATCCCCTCGTCGGGGGGAACAGAGAGATCGCTATCGAGCCACCTACGCGCGACAGAGGAACACCCCGAGGAATTGAAAGTGCCCCGGGTGGAGGGCTGGTTCCGTTCTGGTATCTCGTTTGAGGAGTCTCGGGTGAAACTTTATGCCAAAGAACCGGGTAAATTTTTTAGGATGAAGGTGCGCTCGTTTGATAACGAATATACGGCCCGATCTCTTCGTTCGTTCGTTCGCGATGGAAATTTTCTTTCTACCCGTAACCTGTTCTCCGCGACTTTGTGAAAACCGTGACGCTTTTATAAAGACTGTGATTATTATATAAGGAAACAAGCGAATTTATTCAACGTATTATTTGAAGAAATTTCCTCTTCTTTTACGAACGAGCGATATTGGATATTTCGAACGAAACGTATACTGTTCACCGTTGGAAAAAAAAGTCTCGCGAGACGCCCGAGGGGCAAGAGGGGTCCTTCGCTAGGACCGCCTTATCTCCATTTCAGACGGTTTATTGACATTGCACGCTACATAGCGTAGTGAAAAAACTATAATTTGAATGTTCAAAATCGTAAAAATTATTTTCATTTATAAAATTACGTTAGGATTATCTAAGACTGAAATATTTTCAAAACTATCGTTATAACTATCGTCACAAATCGTAATTAGCTTACGCATATTACGAGAAATAAAAATATTGTTATATCGATACGATTTAGAATTTTCTGAATTGTACGCTAGGCTAATGCATCGAGGTTTAAATACAGATCTTTGTTTTACATTAATGTGACAAATAGGTATTTCCAAATTAACCAGTCAGATTTGTTAATATATTCGTATGGCCAACTTCAAAGATGTTTAACATCTGCCTATAAAATTTTCTACAAATTACCTTTGTTACGCGAAATATTGTTGGATCAAAAAATACAGCAGGAAAATCGCAGTCGATATCCTTCCAGAGAAACTTCATCTTGTTCCATTAATTTCCGCTCGAAGTTTTTTCCGGAAATCCAATACTTCCCGAAACCTTCATCGAAAAGAGAGAGAGAAAAAAAAATTCTTGCACGAGAGTGTCGAGGCCAAATCCTTTTTTATCGGCCGAAATTAAAGGACCTCGCCTCTCTCTGTTTCGTGTCAGTGGAACGAGTCTAATCCCCATTCCCGTGTATTTTTCCTCTCTTCTCCTCGCGTTTCGCGAGGAGGTGAACGTTTTTCACGGCTATTCTTTCGTTCCCCCTGACCAGAAATTCCCTTTAATTCTGGAATAATTGGATCACAGTCGCGTATCCATTAAGCGGGATGTCATCGCGATTTTTCTTCGCGAGAAAAAAAAAGAAAAGAAGGAAGAAGGAGTGTTATTAAACCGGGGCAAAAGTCCAGGCAGCGTCCGCGTCAAGATCAATAATCGACTCTTCAACTTCTAATCCCCCACTCGGTCGATTAAGAGCACCGGATGCTCTCGAATTTCCCGGTTGCCGCGCCTCTAGATTAACACGTTCCTCGGCCAACGTTATTCTCTGTGCGTGGGCTCTCGAAGAAGAGTACGGGTATCTCTCTGTTGTATTATTGGGTGGAAATTCAACGTGGTTAACGCTGGGTTTATAAATATATTTATTAAATATAATTATAAATTCGATTATCCAGAGTTCGTTTCTCTGCAAATTTTTCAAAATTATTCCCTTGATAAAGAATAAAGTAAAATAGTTATCGTGATTGTGAATCTTGCGAAGTGGAGGATGAATTTTCAAAAGGTATGATCGAATCGTTTATCGCGATGATCGTATATTTTTGCGTTGATCGATTATTATTACAAATTCAAAGAGGAAACTCGAAATTATATAATTTTTTTTCTTTTTTTTCTTATATTTGGAGTTTCAACTTCGAGCTCCAATTTCTCGTATTAATCCCACAATTTTTTTTTTTCGATCCCTCTTCCTCCCAATGAATCGATCCACCTGAGCAGCAACTAATTCGAATTTCCTCTCCGTGATCAGAGGCATCGCTCTTTGATGTTCCACGCTCCATTTCGCATGGAATGGAACATATTTCTCCTCCGTATATCATTTTCCTTTTCGCTGCCGCATTCATCCACCTTCATTTCTTCCACGTACAGTCGGTCGCAGAAGTGTGCTATATACATATATCACTTAAGGTTTATTAGATATTTTAAAAATATCTCTGACTTCGATTAAAATTTTTTAAAAATATGAAAATAATATTTTAATTTTAATATTGCTGTTTCATCAACAAAAAAAATCCTCCTTATATATAATTTATTACAATCTTACCCAATATTCACAATATCTCAAACAGAATTATTATTATTATTATTAGTTAAATTTACACGAAGAATACTTTTGAAACCGACTGCATATATATATTTCCAAGTAAAAGTAGCTTTCTCGACGTGTCTCTTTGAGCATTTCAAGTCACTTTTTCTTCTTCCTCAACCGAAATAAATCTAAAAAAAAACAAATATCGATCGACCTCCTCTCTTTTACTCTTTTTTAAAAAAAAAACGAGAGAGAGAGAGAGAGAGAGAGGGAGAGGGAATCGTTCAGTACGTAAAACGCCATAAAGGATTAAGGCTCGCAACTTTTTGATCCCGGGCAGGGGCCGTGTGTCGCGCTTGGCCCGGTGACTTCGAATGCGAGGCTGAAAACTTAAATTAGGCGTCCCGGCCAACGTAACCGCGTTAATTAGACGGATTCCGATTTACCGCGACCGCGCGGACAGTTGAGTGGCTGCTCAACTTTTACTTCCGGCGGCCGGCCGAGAAAAATGGCCGCCGACCTTTGGATCCTCTATATCCGCGAAAAACCCTCTCGGACCAAAAATTCTCTCGATTTTGCGCAATATTGCCCGGTTCAATGAAATAATATCGCGCATAGATATATATATATATATATATATATATATATATATAAATTCACAGGTGGGACATGGATAGAACGAGGAAATATCCGATGTTAAATTTGAATGGATCGTCTTCGTGATAATAATAGGAGTCGGATATTCGTTACTCGTCTCCTCTATTGTTAGCTCAAATTTCACGATTATGTAAGTTATACGTACGATGTTGGCAACGATTTAATATATATATATATATATATATATATATATAAATTGTAAATTGTGATTTGTTATATTATTAAATCGACGAAAAAAAAAATAAAATCTAATAAAAGTAAGATATTTTCGCATTAAGAGCATATTATTTTTTTTAAACTGATGTATTAATTACAAGATGATTAATTACACGATTGATTGATTATTCAATAGAGAAAATTATTGGGGTTAGTTATATCAGGAGTTAAAAAAATATATTTGGGAAATATTAATGGAATTTTCAAGGGGAGAGAATCTTTTCTGTTTCGATGATCAGATCGTAAGTCGAGAGGATTTATTTTGTCGTTACTTTGTCCCAACCGGGTGTATTCCACGTAAGGAAAAACGGTAAGGGCGGAATCCGGAGGAGCTAAAGGTGAAAACAAGTTTGTCGCACACTCTTGGGACCGAGCCGCGTTCCAATGCAATAAACCGGGGAGGAGGTGGGATTCCTCGGTTTCCTCTCTGCTCTGGGAAAAACTGATTTTCCAGCTTGTCGGTCTATCATCAGCGATTGTACGGGGTGGTCTTGAAAAAAATATGTATCTCCTTTGAATAAGAGATAAATCGAGAGAAGAATGAATTTTGGATATTTACGTTATTTCTTCGAGTAAATTGTGATTTGTTATATTATTAAATCGACGAAAAAAAAAAAAATTTAAATATATTTTATCGACTATAATTTTCAATTTTATATTATTATTATAAATTATATAAGTATTATAAATATCTTAATAAAAGAGAATTTCTCACGGACAATCTTCCTTCGATAGGATATCTCTCTTTTTCTTCCGGCCATAACCATCACCTAGTTTGATTTTCCTTAAGGAATAAAGATATCCTTCGAGGTGAATCGAAGATGAGAATTTTCCTCGTGCTTTACTTCACATTTAGCGGCGCATTTACCACCACGTTGAAAGTCGATCTCGCTCTTCTCATTCTCTCAACCCTCGATCCTATCCTCCATCGAGGCCTCCATCGATTCCGTATCACCGATAGTGATCATTTTTCTCTTCGCGGTGCTCTTCTCCGTCGATAAATTGAACGAACGAGGAAACTTAATTCCATCTCTTTTTTTCTCTCTCTCTTTCTCTTCTTTTTCCAACAGCTCTTTTCTTTCTTCCTCGTGAAAGAGAAGAATATTCGTAAGGTACGGAGCGAAGTAAGCTGTTTACGTTACAATTGATTCCGTGCATTCGATTATCGCGAATTAATCGAGGCTGATTTATCGTACGACCCGGCCTCTGCCGGTAAATTAGCGCGTCGATGTTACGCGCACGGCTCGTAAGCGTTTCGCGAGCTGGAATTTGATGAAGCTGTACCGATATTCGCGAAATTCGATACGCATCGCCGGCCTGCATGCCGATTTTCTTGCGTAATCCTATATATTATTGCCATATTCGCATTCTTGCGCTTCAATAAATGTGTAAATATAACCTTTCTTCGTGTTTCGAATATCAATCATGTGTATTCGATTTATCATTTTCCCGTCGGTATTTCAGATTCGGGAATTGTTTAGGGAGAGGGGAGGAAATGGAGGAATTCAACGAAGTAAAAAGTCGTTCTCGCTTATCTTGTACTTGTTTTTTTAGCCTCGAGCGAAAGAGTAAGGAGAAGGGAGTCAATGTCAAGTTAAAAGAGAAGTATTTTGAAGTTGAGATGCTTCGAAACGCTTGTATTTAATTTTAATTCGTTTATAATATTTTTCTCTTCTTTTTCTTCCGATGAACTAATTGCAAGAATTTTTTCATGGCAAACGTACGAACATCCGTGAAACTAGTACGCGTATATCGAGAAATGATGGGGAGTTGCGCAATAATCTAGACGTTCGTTTGCGAAACAACTCTGGTACGCGTATGATTAACGCTTTTTCGATTCATCTTAATGCGCCGCTTTCACCCAAGCGTGATATCGGTGCAGCTTCGATGCATCGCTTAATTGTGCAATGTTTACGTATCGTCGCAATCGTTGTCGATTAAACATTTTCCCCCGCGATATTTATCGTGGCCATTAAACGGTTGGTATTTCGGATTTAAATTCTCGAAAAAAATTTATCGTTGCCTCATCCACGGTGAATATATATATATATATATGTATATATAAAATTTTTGGAAATCTCGAGAATAATTAAGAAAATTTTAGAACAGTGCAAAGTTGTCGGAGAATTTTCATCGTTGTTTCGCAAATTCTTGGAAGGTTTCGAGATAATTTCGGGGAACACACGGCAAGGAAAATTGGAAAATTTTACATTTGAAATTTTTGGAATAGATGAGTAAAAACAAAAATGATGTAAAAAAAAAAAAAAAAAAAGAAAAGGAGAAATGAATCGGAAGAGAAAACACGTGTCAACCATAGGGAAACGTCTCTGATTCTGCAGCTTCCGTTACGCCCTAGGAAATAGGTCCTTCCTTCGAAGCGTTGATTCGAACCAGCCTTCCCTAAAACCAAAAATTATATTTTAATCTTTCGAAATTTGTAGAAAAAAAAAACGTGTAATAATAATAAAAATTTCTGAAATTTTTTTGAAATCCACGATTCTCGAAAAACGATAATCTAATCGAAATAAAAAATTTTCATTTAATTTAATTGATCAATTTTGTATTTATCCTCGAAGAACTCCAGTTCATCAATTTTAAAATTTTTCCCTTGATAAATGATCGTATTATACGAAAGAAAAAATCGTATTAATTATTTAAGCGACATTATCGTTAGGAAAAAATTTTATCCGAGTTCAGGTGACAACGAAATTTCCGACTTCTTTCCACAAGGTTTTATTTCCACCGACGTCGAACCTGTCGAATGGTGGCCGGCAGAACTCGATGAATACGAAATTTATCCGGTGTCGATGGCAGCCACACCGGGATCCGCTAATTTATGAAACGCAAGACTTTATTTCATTATCGTGGCTGGACTTGGCGTACGTTCGAAGAGAGAGAGGAAAAGAAGAAAGAGAAATAAAAAAAAAAAAAATGCGCGAAAAAATATTTTTGTAACGAGGATGGCGATATAAATATTTGTCTCGATCTCGATAACAGGATTTCAATTTTTTTTTTACAAGACTAAGCAAGTGTATATAAATGAATAAATAAGAGAAAAAAATGCACGAGGAAGTTGATTAAAATTAACCGACATTGATTTTGCTCTCCACTTTTTCCTTTCTCTTTGTCTGTCGTTTCTCGCTAGTTTCATTTTTTCTCTCTCTCTCTCTCTCTCGAACTCGAACGTGCAGGTACGTGTTCAATTGGCTTCGGCGAATCTTCGTCCTCGATGCAGATCGAATTATCTGGTTTGATTAAAATGTGGAAATTACCAAGTTTTTCGAGCGGGTATATATATATATATATTTTTGTATATTTTTTTTTATTTTTATTTCGAGTGCACCATCGATTTCACGAATAAGGAATTCACCGGAACGCGATAAACTGTAATTCGTTTCCGGTCCCCGAGTACGGTAACTACGCGACGAGTAACGCTGTCGATTCGGTACAATTGCATACGAGACACGGAAAAAAAAAAAAAAACTATCCTGGTACTCGAATTATTTTCCGATCGATCGAGAAACGATCAACCTGAGCGGAATAAATCGACGGAACAGTTATAGAATAAATCTATCCCTCCGTTAAGAATTCGTTACAGTTTACTACAACCGTTATTATTATTATTACTCCAACAATTCCACTGTACCCAGAAACCTTAATACTTTTCTCGATGACCCACTATCGCTTTTTTATTCTTGGATCGTGCCAAGAAAAAAAGAGAGAGAGAAAAAGGGGAATTTCAACTCGAATCAAACATCCATCTACCAAAGATAAAGAAAAAGAGAATGGGAAGAAAAATAGTGGAAACAAGGGAAAAAAGAAATAAAGCACGAAACGGAAGTGGCGTCGCGTGATCGCGAGGCCACACAGAGAAGCATTCGCGCAGCCATACAGGGAATACTCGTACTCCTCGTACTAGCGTACGCACGTGTGCGTGCGCTTATCCCCACCACCGGTTCATTCATTCAAACATACGCGTCGCCCTCGTATGCGTTCGCACGGTTAAGCTATCGAGAGTGGTGGTGGGAGATGACCGAGCGCCGCGTGGTGGGGAGAAGTCGTCGTAGGGTAGGGATAGCGCGGAGCGGGTGAGAAAGGGGGAGAAGGGAAGACAGCTTTTCAACGCGTCAGCCGGAAAGGAGAATGAGGTTGCGGCAGAGTTCTCGTTCTCTCGTGATATATCACTCCCCCTCGCGTTCCCCTCTACTTCCCCCCTGTCCCATCGCATTTTCTGTCCGTCTCTCTGTTTCGAATATAGAATTCCCTCTGTATAACTCTCTTTGTCCGATCTATCGGCCGGTATATGTAAGAACGTATTTCTGGTTCATCCGTCGGACGCTTCTGTCATCGCTATGATTTCAGAGGCACGGGGATGGGTATGTGGCACGGGTACGGGTCGAGAAAGTGAAATTACTGGTTGTTGATTAAAAAACGCCTCTCTCTTTCTTTTCTCCGTATCTTCCGTTTTTTCGAGGTGTATTTTGTAAATTGTAATTAAAAGACGGGATACAGAAAAGAAAAGAAATAAAAAGAAAAATAGTGGAAAGGGAAGGGGGAAGAAGAAGCAAAATTAAGAAGGAAAGGGAAAAGCTGACTGGGTCGGGATTATTTCTCAGTCACTGGTGAAAATCGCTCGCGTCTGGCCCGCAGGCTATTATTCCCGGGCAAACATTCGTCTCGTGTCCCGTTGTCGCGTGTTTCGAACCGTGTCGGCCATCGCCCCCTCCCTCCCTCGCGTACGCGCTTTTCGTGCCCCGCGGAGAACTGGTAGCGTGACTTAATTTTTGTCTCCTCGTTCTTCCTGTCCGCCCTCCCCTCTCTCGCCCCTCTCGCTCTTTAAAGCCTCGTGCCGAGCTCGCTTTATTGGCTCGTCGAGCGAGCGACAGGTAGCACCGGTCCGTTCAAGTACGATCGTGCCTCTCTTTCTCTCTTTCCCTCTCTCTCACCCTCGTTTACAGAGACCAAGGAAATTCATCCGGAGAATTCGTAGAATATTCGCGGTTTAAGCGTGTTTACACGGCGGAATCACGAACGTCTATTTGTTTTTTGAACGAAGTAATTTAGGAACAGTAGTTTCTTGCGAAACATCTTGGAATTTCGTTTATTTAAACAACTCGACTCTTCGAAACAAATATTATGGTATAAAATTAATACTTTACGCAATTGCAATTTGAACGATTTTTTTTTTTTAGAGTTTTAATTTTAATTTCCTGATAAAATGGAAATACTCACGCGTTTATTTTTTTTCCTAATTATTTACACGTTTAGTTCGATGTACAGTGTTTCGATTCGGAAGGGGGGAGGGGAAACCTGTCGTGCTTTTATTAAGCTTGCCATCTTCGTTTTTAACTCTTCCTCCTTTTCCTTTCACGAGCAAAGTTCGTCAAGCGAGGATATAAGAATAGGATAGAAAAGAGTATATCCAAATGTCTCCGTTCCACGATACGCGGCGCCTAATCCGGTTCAGAAAACCAAAGATCAGGTTCGTACGGATCCACGTGGATCGATTCCAATCCCGCAAAAGTGAGACATTACCGGTGAAAGGATTGTGACAAGATCTGGAAATACCGCAAACTTCACCCAGATCCATGTCATCCTAAACGAATCTATAATACAACAATACAAATTCACTTCGTTCCATGATTTTCGACTCGTTCGAAACTTATTATCGATAAGTGAAATAGAACTGTCGATCAATTCTAATTTTCGAACTACATTCGGAATTATCATTGTTATCGTGAATCGCTCGCTCGCTCGCTCGCCATTCCTTCTCTCCTCGTACCTCGTGGAGAGAAAGAATTCAGAAACATCATTTCCACGCGTGAACGAGGACAGAAGGGATTTAATCGTGGCCGCGCGTGATCCAATTAAGGGAAATTGAAGAGGGCCCCGCGCGTTGAACGGTGTGCAGCGGGCGCGGTGAATGGCTGGCCTCGTATCGGGTTCGCTTGAAGGTCGCCTAGTCACGGCACCGATTCGAGCTTATTGTTCGCCCCGCGAACGTTCCCGTTTCGCGACTCGAAAGCGCTTCTTTTTCGTCCACTCGCTCTCTTTCTTCCCTCCGCGCCACGATTCACGCGTCTCTCTCTCTCTCTCTCTCTCTCTCTCTCTCTCTCTCTCTCT
>NW_025223857.1:2391479-2436479 GCF_014066325.1 Apis laboriosa
TCTCTCTCTCTCTCTCTCTCTCTCTCTCGTGGGCGATGGAACGGTTTACGAGAGCGATCGATGGTTGGATTGTGATGCTCGTTTCCCTGTAATTGGGTTTAACGAAGGGTTTGAAGAAAGGAAAGTGTGGGAAGAACACGGTTGGATAAGTGTTCGTGAATGGGAATGCATGTAACAAGTGGAGTTTGAATTGTTAAAGATAGCGTATTGAATCATTGAAATCATGATTAATAAGATATAATAATCGCTTCTCTCATTCGTTCCGTGTAAAGTAAAAGTTTGATTGAGAAAAAAAAAATCAAATGAGTATCTTCGTGTTGCGCGAGAATGGGGAGAGAGAGAGAGAGAGAGGGAGTT
The DNA here is from genome assembly GCF_014066325.1 of Apis laboriosa. Taxonomy (NCBI): domain Eukaryota; kingdom Metazoa; phylum Arthropoda; class Insecta; order Hymenoptera; family Apidae; genus Apis; species Apis laboriosa. The sequence continues at coordinate 2,391,837 of NW_025223857.1, forward strand.
CCCTCTCGCGGGAGAAGCTCGAAAGGAAGTTCAATATAAGCACAGTATCAATTGCACGTTGTCACCCTATCTAACACGCGTTTGCACAATGTCTGACGAGCCCCTCCGTCGTGTTCATTCCGAATCAAATGCGGTGTGTACGCTCCGGATAAATTCCAGCCAGTTATCGAGCTAAACAGTTGTTTAGTCTTGTCTCGAAGGGAGGCGATAAACGCGTTGTCGAGACCGACACCCGACACCCGCATTCCTCATCGATTCTTCCTCCCACGAATCTCGTGCGCCTCCAATTTACAATCTTGCATAGATATATATATATATATATATATATATATATATATATATATATATATATAAGTGCAAATGTCGGGTAATTTCCAAGGTCTGATCGATTAATTTTCCTATTCCCAGATTTTGGACATGCATCACGAAACTATGGTTCGTAAAGATTCGATTATTTCTATAAATAAAGGGAACGAGCTTCTTTAGAAAGAGAAAGCTTGAGGGCTTTCGAACGAGAACCACTTCAGAATTGATCTTCCAACCGTCGTTTAACCGCTTTCCAACCACGAAGATATATTTCCGCGATACGATATAGTTTACGCGAGAGCGAATGTTGTACGAGCGATTGAAATAAAGATCGATTCGAATTTACGCTCGCTATATATATATATATATATATATATAATCGTATAGGTTTTGAGGACAGGATTAATAAACTCGTCATAATAAACAAACTCGGGAGTCACTCGACGTAACGCGAAACGTTCGTTTCGTGGAATTTCTCCTTTGCGCCGTGTGTATAAACACATACCGTATACGATGTTTTGGAACATTTCGTCCGTAACTGCGAAGCGAGTAAGACGCTTCGCGACGGTAACTGCGTTCTAATATTCTTTCTACGCGACGTTTCTTCATATATATTTTCACGCGGATGGCAAAAGTGCGTTTTATCTTTTTTATTCGCGCGAATAAAGTGGCACGCGTTCCATTATTTTTATTATACAAAAAACGGTAATAGTAAGGTAATAATATCGATTATATCGAAGTCCATTGACGCATGGATATCAACGGTGTACGAAGTAACTTTACGATTCGCACGACATATGAAGTCGGTGGCATAAAAAGGAACTAAAGAGTTGGGCATTAACCCGTTGGAAAAATAACGAAGTTAAAAACAACATTTATTAACATTTATTCGTAGTTATTATACATCGATCCGATTATTATTATGTTTTCAACAATTTATTATCGAAATAATTTATACAAGTGACTTTAACTATTAAATTTTCTCCATCATACGATTGTATACGAAGAATCAACTATCACTACGAATATCTCCTGTACGAAGAATTTACGTATGGATGATTGAAGAAGATTGTCGGAGAAACGAGATTTTCCATTTTTCCATTCGATCGATAGTCTTCCGTGCGGAGTTCAAACCACACTATTCGATCGATTTGCTTGGTCGTTTTTCTTCCCACAGAATACGACCCACTTTCGATACCCTCGAATCAATTGCGCTTTAACGAAACGAAGAATCTTGGTGAATCCTGAAGGATATCGACAGGACACGACCGATCTTTCTGGTTAATTACTATATCTGTCTCGATCGTGGATACGATCCTGTCAGTTCCACGGTTCGCCCTTTCCATCCCTATCTATATTAATTCTCCATACTTCGAAAAATGAGATTGGAAAAGCGAGAAGGTTCGAGCTTAAGGGGTACGAGTCGACGGTGAATTGGGTCGAGAGTTACGGCTAATTGTTTAATCTTGAGGGACCGAGGGCGGGTGAATCTGACGCTCGAGAGACACGAGATGTGTTTAAATATTGGTTTGATCGGAATAGATCAATCTGTTTAAATCGTGTCACGCGAAAACGAAGAAAAATTACAGATTCTACGGAGGAGGAGGAGAAGGAAGGAAGAAAGAGAAGAAGGAAATAGTTTTTATTCTCGGAACAAATTTTCTCTCTTTTTCCCCCTTAGAGCCTCGGGGGAGGGTAATATCTTCTCTTGTACAAGGGATGGGCAAATTAGGTTAATTTTTTCGCGCTACCAGGTAAAAAAAAAAAAAAAAAAAATACCTGGATAGAATTTTATTAAAAAACCAAGTGGTTTCTCTACATTACACGTCTACATCGTAATTAATTATCGATAGCACAGGGAATAATGGATATTCGATGCGAAACGTGCATGCATACAAGATAAATCCCCCCCTCCCCCAGCATTATTCCTGCATTTTCAGAATATCTATTTCAATTCAGATAGATAGTGGATATTTCATGATACTTGCAATATTGGATCGAGTTGAAATTTCGAAGGAAGATGGTTATTGTTGTTATTGTTATATGAAAAAGAGCGTTCGTTTGAAAAATGAATTAAATTGCTATTCGATGAAGGGAGAGTTTAACGTTTGTCTTTGCCGGGCGGAAGAGGATTTCGGGCGTGTCCTTGGAGTGATCGCAGCTTTAATTAGTTCCCGTTTAATCTCGCATGGGAACGCGGGCGTGCGAAAACCGATTTAAAACTCGACGCGCCCCATTTTATTAACCCGGAAAAACTTGATCTCGGATTCGATTCTTCTGTATAATAATTAGAAAGGGGGAGGGGAGAAGAAAAAAGAGAAATTTTTAATAATTATTCTCGAAGGATTATCGAAAGTGTTGCAACGATACGTGTTGAAGACTATTGAAGCATTCTCCGTTGGATCGACACCTGTACAAACAATTCTATGTTTGCCCCCGTATTATCTACCCTAAATCTTGTCTCGTCGTCCGCTCGTCTCTATCTCTTCCCCTTTGCCTCGATTTTTATCGAGATACGTAAAAATCAACGAAATAATTCTCACGGAATTGAAAGTCTCCCTTTTTTTTTTTCTTTCTCGATCGAATTAATTCTCCTATTTTATTTTAATTGTCCCAGTTTATATATATATATATATATAGTAACAATCGAGTATCGCAACGACAATCAACGGATGTTACCAGCGGTGCTTTTTAAACAGTTTTAAGCGAGGAGTCACCCGTTTCAGGAACCCGTTTCCGTTTATCGTACGTATGCATATTCATTAGCGCGGAACTCTCTCTCTCTCTCTCTCTCTCTCTCTCTCTCTCTCTCTCTCTCTCTCTCTCTCTCTCTCTCTCTCTCTGTGTGTGTGTGTGTGTGTGTGTGTGTGTGTGTGTGTGTGTGTGTGTGTGTGTGTGTGTGTGTGTGTGTTCACTTGCACCGGAAGAACCTTCAAAGGTGGCCAATTTCGCCGAATTTTATTTTTATTCTATTTTATATTTATAATTCTTGTTACAATTCTGAAAAAAAAAAAAAAAAAAAAAAAAGATACAAAAATATCACTCTGTTATTATATAAATTTTGTAACGAAACGACCGTGTACGCGATTTACAACGAATTTTTTTCAACGCAATTGTCCAGCATCGATCGAAACAGGATTTCCACGCTTATCTAAAAGGACTTGGCCTTTAACGTCACTCGGATGAAGAGATGCAGGATTCCATGCGTTCGGTGCATGGAAATGCGAAGCGCAGCTGGATTTTTGCATCCTTTGGAACGAAAGGATTCGAATATTTTGGACGAATATTAATATTTTCGATTAAAAAAATGGGAGGTGGACGAATATTTATTTGGAAAATTATTATTTCCAAATAAACAGGAGGAATTCTTTTCTACTTGATCCTCTCACGATTTAATAAATTTAGGAAAATGGGAGGGGGGATGGGGAAGGATTTGGCACCTCTCTATCCAACACTTATCTTATCGAAAGGGGAGGGGGGGGGCGAACGAATCCACTTTGTGATTAAAAGTGATTAAAACCGTATATTCCCGGAGAAATTACGAAAAGAGAGAGAGGGGGGGTGGTGTCACCGTGGCGATTGTAGGGCAGCCAAGGCACACGTCCCTCCTGGGACGTTCATCCTCCCGGTAAAGGGGTTCCTTCGGTCTACCTGTGAATCCGTCCTGACGTGTAAAAAAAAAAAAAAAAAAAAAAATCTAATACGCCAGACACCGTTACGCCTTGGCCCTTGGGCGACGTTGCCCTACATTCCCCACACCGAGGCGAAAAACTTTTTCCACCACCGTGGACGGTGGTTGGATGGAGGATACATTCGATGAAGCTTTTAGGCCGCCATTTGTATCGAAAAAGTCATCGAGGAATATACATATATATATATATATATATATGTGTGTGTGTGTGTGTATGTGTATATTTATAATTCCGCGATGTTTCGAACACTCCAACTCCGTTTTTTTTTTACTTTAATTTTCGCGAAGTAGCAGTAAAAAAAAAAAAAAAAAAAAATACCACTCTCGCGTATAGTTCCAAGTTTGACGAGTTATATATATATGTATATATATATATATATGAAAAATTCAAATATTTTTCAAATCGATTTTTTTTTTTAAATATAGGAATAAATAAGAGGATAATATTTTGTATATTCGAAAAAAAAAGGAACGAAGTCGAGCGTCATTTTTTCGAACAATTTCGAATTATGTTATCATCCGTATATTATTTTGACCGATTGACGTATTTTATTAATTCGTATATATAAAGTATTCGTATATATAAATATATTATATATTGTATTATATATAAGAGAATCGACAGATGTCGTTGCAAGCTTTTTCTAATTCGTGGACGAGTTTTTACGCTCTCTCTCCCCCCCTCTCTCTCTATTTTAAGGGGGATCGATGAGTCATCGATTCGAATGAAATTTTTCACCCCTTTTTCGATACATCCCCCCCCCTGGAAAGATAGTTTCGAAGTTTCCTTCCTACCTTCCGTGTCCGGATTTATTCGATATTCCAGGGGTGAAAAAGAGTGGACGCGATTCCGGTCGACGTTGATCTATGACCCGGCGGTTCGGTATATCGGGGGCTTGTTTCACCCTTCCCCCTCCCTCTCCCTCTCCCTCTCCCTTGCGGTGACCGCGGAATTTTCGAAAGTTCGTTTACACACAAACCCGTTGGCGGGATTTTCGTAAATTTGCCCGCTTTGTAACCTCCTCCAAAATTCATCTATATTTCATCGACGCAACCTTTCCGCGCGTGCACACGTCCAATTCCAGTGTTAAAGCGGAAATTAAGAAATTATTGACGAAAATTGAAATTTGAAATTGAAATTTGAAATCTTTTAAAATTGAATTACAATGTTCGAAATCGTTGTAAATATTTTTTTCTTCGCTAGGAGATCGAAATCTTCCTGTAAGGATTTTATATTAATTCGATTCGAAAAATAAATCGATCAATCTCGAAATTTTCAAAGTTTTCGAATTATGTTCGAAATCGTTGTAAAATTTTATTACATTCGCGTTGTAAAAATTTTTTCTTCGTTAGGAGATCGAAATCTTTTTTTAAGAATTTTAAATTAATTCGATTCGAAAAATAAATCGTGTCGATCAATCTCGAAATCTCCGAAATCTTCGAATTACGTTCGAAATTGTTGTAAAATTTTATTACATTCGCGTTGTAAAAAATTTTTTTTTCGTTAGGAGATCGAAATCTTTTTTTAAGAATTTTAAATTAATTCGATTCGAAAAATAAATCGTCATGTCGATCAATCTCGAAATCTCCGAAATCTTCGAATTACGTTCGAAATCGTTGTAAAATTTTATTACATTCGCGTTGTAAAAATTTTTTTCTTCGTTAGGAGATCGAAATCTTTCTGTAAGGATTTTATATTAATTCGAAAAGTAAATCGTGTAGATCAATCTTGAAATCTCCGAAATCTTCGAATTATGTTCGAAATCGTAAAATTTTATTACATTCGTGTTGTAAAAATTTTTTTCTTCGTTAGGAGATCGAAATCTTTCTGTAAGGATTTTATATTAATTCGAAAAGTAAATCGTGTCGATCAATCTCGAAATCTCCGAAATCTTCGAATTACGTTCGAAATCGTTGTAAAATTTTATTACATTCGCGTTGTAAAAATTTTTTTTTTCGTTAGGAGATCGAAATCTTTTTTTAAGAATTTTAAATTAATTCGATTCGAAAAATAAATCGTCATGTCGATCAATCTCGAAATCTCCGAAATTAAATTAATTATGTTCAAATCGTTTGTAAAATTTTATTACATTCGTGTTTTAAAAATTTTTTTCTTAGGAGATCGAAATCTTTTTAAGGATTTTATATTAATTTTTTTCGAAAAGTAAATCGTATCGATCAATCTCGAAATCTCCGAAATTGAATTATGAAATCGTGCCAAATTTTTAAAAATTTGTAAAAATTTTTTTCTTCGCTAAGAGATAGAAATCTTCCTATATATATATATATATATATATATATACACACACACAAGGATTTTATATTAATTCGATGAAAATGAATCGTATCGATCAATCACGATTTCAAAGCGATACTTCCAAACTTAATTCTTAATCTTTCCTTTTCACCAAATTTAAAACACAATTTTTTTACTCTTTCAAATCAAATTTTTCTTCTTTACTTTACGTAAAATCGAGAGAGAAAGAGAGAGATAAAATATATACATCGGCACGGAATAAAAATTCGAGGATCACGACAATACCGATCGAGGGGGGGAGAGGGCATGAAAGAAAGGTAGAGGGCGCTGGTGCGTTCCAGGGCACGCGTTTAACATTCCTGCTTTGAATACGTAATTTTCCACTGGGAGAGGAGGAGGAGGAGGGAACAATGCACGCGTGGTTTTATCCCGGCTTGTTGACACGCGTCTGCCCCCCCAAAGACGCCATCGCCATCTTTTCACTCGTGGCGATGGCGAATTTTCGAGAGGAAAAAAAAAAAAAAAAAAAAAAGAAAGGCACGAAAAATTTATCCTCATCGATAATCATCCCTTTTTTCATTTTCGATCGTCCCCTTTGAATTTCTCTCAACTTTTTCCAATCAAGAGCGATTCCTTGAACGGATAGTCGAACTCGAGAATAATTAAAATTAATTTAACGCGACAAAAAGTTTGCCTAAGGTTTACCATCATTTACGAGGATCATAATGGACAAAACTAATTCTCTCTCTCTCTCTCTCTCTGTCTCTTTTATTAAAACGCAAAAAATTTAACGAAATTTGTATTATATATATTATTCTTCAAACGTATCGAGTCGACAAACGAATTATCTCTTCGACATTACTCGAAGAATTTAAGAATTGAAATTAAGAATCTCTTGATTGGTTGACGAACAAATCTTCATATTTTAGAGTCGATCCTCCAAAAGCGTTATATACGAAGAATCTGCAGAATCATCGAAAAGCAGTGAAGTGAAATCGGAATGTAAAGAGAGAGAAAAAAAAAGGGGAAAGAAAGACTGTCTAAATAAGTCCATTTACGACAGAGTTTCCTCCAACGGCTACCCAACCACGCAAAACCACCGAACTTTCCACGGGTTTGGACTTGGCTTTGAATTTTTCTCGAATCGAACTTCTTTCGAGACTCTCTGCCTAAACTAGATCTACTTTTCTAGATTCTATTGGACAGCGAGCGAGCGAGCTAGCTCTGTGTACGGCTATTGGATTTCCCCCCACCCCTCCTCCGCCCCTCCCCTCCGCGTCTATTCAAGTCTCAAGTGTTTCTGGGATTGCTCGGTGGTGGAAACTCGGGCTATCGCCGAAGCGGCGGTGAAGAGCTTCCCCCTCTCCTCCCCTCTCTTTTGGTGGCTTTCTTCTCTCGAGATGTTGTCCACTTTTTAGAGAATTTTAGAGAAATTAAGGCGAAAGGATCGCGCAAGGTTCACCAGGCGCCTCCCCCCTCCAAAAAAAATGAGAAAATGGAGGGAATCTTGAGAGCCTTGGGATAAAAATATCAAAACTTGTTTTGGATTCCAAAAGGGGAGGGGGAGGGGGAGGGGGAGGGGAGTAACAGCGCGAACAAATGAAAAATTGGGATGAAACTCGAAATAATGGAGGAAAAAGAATCTTCTGTTTTTTCAAAAAAAAAAAAAAAAAAAAAAAAAAAAAGATTTGGAAAAGATAATACAAAGGAAACCTTAAAAATTGAGGAAAAACGAAAGAGGATCAGGAAGTTTCTTAGAAAAAGTGAGGCAGAGAGGGGAGAAAGTGTAATTATAAAGAGAATTAATCAAAAGATACAATTCCTTCAATACACGAATCATTTACGATAAAAAATTGTAAACCCTTTTACAATCATTCTGTTCAGAAATTTGCAAATGTTTATTATGTTTGCAATCTTAAATTACATAGATAGAATTATTTTTTATGATAAAAAATGTGAACACTAAATTATTCAAAAGCAATTTCTTCAAGTAGACCTGAGATATTTTTATTTTTATTTAATTTTAAAAAAGAAAAATAATGAAACGAATGAAGGAAGCATATAGATCCACTTATGAGTTCGAGTCTCTGGGTTAAATCTGATAAACGAATTACCTACTTCGAAAAATATATCTACATCTTTTAGAATTTTAAATTACGCTTTGCTTCGTCTCGAAATAATTCAAAATTCTGTAGATTTAATCTCAAAAATCGTATTCTCCATTCCTTCGTTTCGAAATAATTCAAAGTCTGTAGACCTAACCTCAAAAATCATATTTTCCATTCTTTTGTTTCGAAGTAATTTAAAGTCTGTAGACCTAACCTCAAAAATTGTATTTTCTATTCCTTCGTTTCGAAATAATTTAAAGTCTATAGACCTAATCTCAAAAATCATATTTTCCATTCCTTCGTTCCGAAATAATTCAAAGTTTGTAGATCTAACCTTAAAAATTACATTTTCCATTCCTTCGTTTCGAAATAATTCAAAGTCTGTAGACCTAACCTCAAAAATCATATTTTCCATTCTTTTGTTTCGAAATAATTTAAAGTCTATAGACCTAACCTCAAAAATTGTATTTTCTATTCCTTCGTTTCGAAATAATTCAAAGTTTGTAGATCTAACCTCAAAAATCGTATTTTCCATTCCTTCGTTTCGAAATAATTCAAAGTCTGTAGACCTAACCTCAAAAATCGAACTTTCCTTTTTATCGAGATAATTCAAAATTTTAGATTTTATTTAAAAAATCGTAGCTTTTTATTATTACATATGTATATCAAAATATATATATTATTACAATATTATACAAAATATATATATATATTATATCATTACAATATATAACAAAATTATTTTATTACTCTCCGAGATTATAAGCACGATTATATTATTATTTTCTCGATCAATAATTCAAATAATTACAAGCAACGAGCTCACAATTAAAATACCATCGTAGTAATTCTACTTAAACAAAATACCTAGATTAGATTCTGTTCTTCCTCTTTCTTTACAAATCCTATCAACTCCTTACAACTCCAACACTAACACGATCCCCACTAACTAATTTCCTTCAAACAAACCTTTATTTATACGCACGCAAGAATGAAAAAAAAAAAAAGAAACGGAAGAAAAGGATAAACAATCGTCAGGATGGAATTTTATTCAAGGATCAAAAAAAAAAAAAAAAAAAAAAAAGAAGAAGAAGAAAGAAAGAAAGGGCTCGTTAACAGGATGCAATTTCGGTCGAATGGGCGATTCTCTGTCTTGGGGAACGGAAATCGCGCACTTCGTTACCCGCGCGCGGCAATTAGCCTCTTAATTACCCGAAGCTTCTTCCCTCCACGAACGACGATCCGAAGATCCTCCCGTGGGATCCTGCGGGGAAGCGCGTCTTGCGCGGGGAAATCGATTTCTCGGATGCAACGCGAGGATGGGCGGGGAAAGCAGGTTGAAAGAACGCTCCGGTGTTTGGACGAGATTTGTTTACCCTTTGTCGTTGCCGGGCGAAAAAATGGGGAAAACCGAGAGAGAAAATTTTGGACGATTCCCCTCTTTCTTTCCGATTCGTCGAGCCTCTAATTTATTATTAGGAAAAGAGAGAATAAGAATTGTTTCCTCGTTCAATTCAAATTTTCTAATTTAACGTACAATTGATTTGAATATCATGAGCAAGAATCTGAGAGAGTCTCCAATTTGTTAACTTGCAATGCAAGAAGATTATAATAAATGCATCTGGTCGTATTTTGAATTTTTGAATTGCAAGAATATTCATCTATCGTATACCTTATTAAATCGACCATTTAATAATTATATTGATTGAAAACAGGGAAAGACGTACGACATGTATTTCCCTGCGATTCGAATCCAGGTCGAAAGGGGAGGAGGAGAAGGGGAGGGCCTTAAACAAATTCCCCCGTTTCATCTTATCCTCGCGAACGGCAGTAGGACGGCAGTATTTGCCGTTGTCACGATCTTTTTATCTCCTCTCCGTTGAATTTCCGACCACGTGCCACCGCCTAATACCTTAATAACTGGGAACAATGTTCCCTCCTTTCACGGCTCTATCCCTCGAAGGACGAGGAATATTATTCGCGGGGAGTCGGTGAAAAGTGGGCCAAATTGGCGTCCACCCGGTTGACAACCGGTTATTAAACAGTAGTCTTCTTTAATTAACCGGAGTAAAGTTGCGCCAACTTGGACCGATGAAAGTCTAACCCTCAATTAAATACAATCGGGAGGAAATTTCTGAGAAATTTTGCACACTTTGAACAGCATATATTTCTCTTCGAAATTTTCTCGCGATATCATATATTTACGATGATTCATCTTCATGGAATTTTTATAAAAAGATTTTTCTTGAATATTAATATTTTTCGTTCCACCATTCCGCTTTCGATAATTCATTTTCGAAAGATTCTTTTCCAGAGGAGAAGAGAGATGGCAGAGACCTCTAGGCGATTACGTCGTGGGTGCGAAAAAAAGAACAATAAACGTGGAAACGAAGTTCGTTAGTCGAATAGAATTGGCCGACGACACCGAACTGGCTGGAATCCTTTTAGTATGCCCTCTGACGAAATTCTGAGGTCGTAGTTGCGTTAGGTGAATTCGTTAGCGAAACTTTCCTCGTATATATATATATATATATATATATACGCGTATAATACGCATACCGAGCAACAGCCAATCGAAACACGCGACAAAAGGGTGGTGAGGCGACAAATTAATTAAACTCTTCTGCTCGTTTTATATTTTAATGCCGCGATTACGCGCGACGCTCGCGTGATACCCTCGCTTCACCTGTTAACTGCACGCGCTTTACGTTGAAGTGATAAAATTAATTAAGGATAAGTGAAAAAAGGGAATAAATTTAAAAAAAAGAGAGAGAAAAAAAAGAAGAGATTAAATCAATTCGATCGTTCTAACGAGCTTTAGTTATCGATATATATATATATATTTTCTTTACTTGTTTTCATTCAAGAATTCTTTTTCAAACTTCTTCAGAAAAAGTTTTCTCTCAAGTTGACAACAATGCCCGATCAAGATCGTGGAAAGTTTTTTTCAACCGGATGGATAATAAACTTCTCTCAACTTGTCCTCACGAAAGAAGTATCAAGTGCGTATGCCTTGCTAATTAGAGCTCCTCCGCTAATGTACCGATCAATACGATGGTCGTTAACAGGCTCGAGTAGTCGTAAACAGTTGACGGTTGATTCATCAGAGCCGAGCTGTGTATCGCACGAATATCTTCTCGATTTATTTTTCAAAAGATTCTCTCTCTCGATAATCTTCTCAAGAATTGTCGTTTTAATGTGATTCCAGGGGACGTCATCGATTGCTGAGCGGCAAGAGACGAAAAATCAGCTGGTATGTCAAATAATCAGCTGGTTGACTCCTGTCTGTAAGTGTCTTTCTCTACTCGAGTTCTCTGTCGAGGAGAGTCTCGTAAACGATTAATACGTTCTCTTTCTATCTTTCGCTCTATTACTCTTTTTTCTTCCTTCTCCAATGAGGGAGAATCATCGGTGAACTCCGCTTTTCCCTCTCTTTCTTTATCTCTCTTTCTCTATTTTACACGGCTATTGCAAAAAACGTAACATCGACCAATTGGCGAAACTCGTTTTCTCGGTAATGGCTAGAAAAGAAATAAAGATTCTATTTATCTATCTATTCCGTCTATCTACGCTGTCGTTCGCCCCGTTTTTCTTGGAGTCTCGATGCTCGAAAAGAAAAAAAAAAATTGACACACGAGGCCCGGGAATCGGCCACACGACCACCAGTAATGAAAAAGACAGTTACAAGATATGTTAGAAAATAGATCGCACCCTAGGATGCACGTAGCCCCAGCACCTGTATATTAATCAGAGCGAAATTATTAATGCCAGGCTGGTGAATCGTCGAATCGTCGAGAGACAGGAGCACAGCATAACGCACACTGAGATCACGCAGAGGTGACTAACATGACCTAATCGACGAGGTTAGTCATTCTGAGCGCGCGAGCGCGACCGATTACCCGATTCCATTATTATTCATCGTTGAATCAACATTGTTCGTGTATTAATTATTTTTCCTTTGGGAAAAGCGAAGCTTCGAATCGAAAATTCGGAATTCGTCGAGATTCTCGATGGACCGCTTAACGTCGAAACAAAAACGATTTATGCCTCCTTTAAGTGCAAATATACCAAGTGCTCTATAGGATGTACGCTTTAACAATATCCATCACATTTTTAAATCTCTTTTCATAACGACAAATAATATTTTAATTCAACCGATTTTCGAATAATCTTGATCCTCTGTCATCTATAAATAATCTGCAAATGATCCTATATTGTTTTCTTCATCATCTCTACGTAACTCTCAAATGATCTTAATCCTTCGATTTTTTTTAAAGGAATCTTTCTTTATCAGTTGATCGGAAATAAAAAAAAAAAAAAAAATAAAAAATATTTGGATACTGTTAAAAGATACATACCTTGTAGATTTCTCTCGATATAGATATTTCGTCCATCGAGATGTCGCGAGGCATTCCAACGAATTTTCAAAGATGGATCATCGAAAAGAGTTGTCAGAATGAGTAACTTCGGCCGCACTAACATTCGTGCTCATTTCGCGTTTATTATTTAGCATGGTTGAGAGTGATGTGTGACGAGGATACGAGGTAGTTTAACGTAGTTAGATTCGTATCTGAATGCTTCGCTTTGTTCTTCGTTCCTTTTACTTTTTCATTACTTTGTATTACTGTTACAGCTCGGTGTGCGCTTTATTTATTTATTTCTTTTTTATCTCGTCTATCAATTGCACGTATTGATATATATCTCTATCAATTTTTTTCCCCCTTTTATTCTTTTTCAAAATTATCCATCGAAATTATTTTAGCTGCTTAATATTCGTTTTGGTGGCTCGTCTCCACGCGGATAACAAATCAGAGCAAATAGTGATTCGTTCCATGTGTATTTTTTTTTTCCAGACGCGTTCTCCAGGAGAAGGGCCCCGACATGCCGCAATACACGTAAGCTATCGAACCTTAAGCGAATAAATCGGCGATTGTTGGCGCGATGGGATCTCTAATTGATCATTATTGCGGATCATTTTGCAGCGGACAGAGTGATGCAGATTACCACGGAAGTAACGGCCAGGCGGATACCCATTCGTTGCATTCGTCTCATTTGTCTGTCCAGGAGGATCCATTACTCATCCGGAGCCATAAGCAGCAAACCACTCAACAAGTGAGATCCGTTTCCAGTTTTACCTACGCTCTAATTTGCTGCGATTTCCTTTTACTCTCAACAAATTGTTCCCGCCTCGTACTTGTTCTTCATTCTGAAATTTTCAAAAGTTTCACATCAAAATTAATCAATAATACATAGTTCTTAATTTTCTCGTTATTTCCTCAAGAATAACGCCGTTACTTATCTTTCCATTCAACCTTATCTTAAAAAATAATTTCAGGTAACAAACGTCTCGAAGGTCGTGCGCGAGGTATCACACATGGAGCCGGATCCGGGCGCGGTCAGCTACATGTCGGTGCCGTTGATGTCCCAGGACTATCAACACGCGGACCGACGATACCCGGCCGACTCTTACATGGTCGGTTTCGAGCATTACGAGCCCTACCTCGGCTATCCGCCCCAACCAGGGTATCCAGGACCTCATGGAATCTACATGCCCCGCTCGCATTCCCCTCACAGTCCTCACAGTCCTTCGGAGCACAGTCGTGCCTCGCCTCCGCATGGTAAGGCGAGCGTTTATTTTTTTTTTTTTTTTTTTATATCCTCCATGACGCCATCTTGTCGTCGTTGGAACGAATGAAAATTATTTCTGAAAATTATCGTGGAATAAAAACTTGTTTCTTTTTTTTATTTATTTATGTTTGTTTGTTAAAGAATACCTGCGCAAGGCGGCGCCGTACGTGGAAGGAGGTTACAACGACATCGATCCAGGTTTGAATCCCGCGTTGCAAGATCATTATCGTATTACTCCTAGCCCTGGTGGTCCTGGAGATCAATATGGTACGTTCGGTAACTTCGAAACGGGTTAGAAGGATTAGCTTTCCCCCCTCCTTTTTTTGTCCCATTGCTTCTCATAGTTGTTCAGTCTGTCCACGTCCAAATTCACACGAAGGCGCCTAGACAGTTCCATAACGAGATATTCAGCTATCATCACGTTCCAGCATGGGGAATTGTCCGGTCGTGTGCACAGGAGGGCACAACGAGCATAATTCACTTTAATTATCTCTATACCTGACATTCGTTTGTTATTTTGTGTTCTCTCTAGATCAAATCAGCAACTCTTGGAATATGGATGACTCTGGCGAACCCTCTCAGCATCCTCATGGTAGGGTCACATCAATAATTTATTTAACACATTCTCTCTCTCTCTCTCTCTCTCTCTCTCTCTCTCTCTATCTTTGCCCCCCTCTTCTCTTCCCCTTTTCTAGTCACTTTCATCGCGTTTCATTTGTCCCCCTATTCGTGCTCCATCATTTCATTTACTATAATAACAGATAATGCGAGTGAATTATGCGTTTCGACTACTACTTTATTTACAATTACTTGTTCAAATACCTGTTCAAAACAGAGGGGCACTCTTGCCCTCTCGTCCGGATGAAAAACCGAAACCGAATATTCTTGCTCGTTTCCAGACGAGAATAAAGTGGCCTACGGTTACGTGTCTCCGTCCCCATACGGACCGGTCGGATACGGCCCCGGTGTCGGGGTAGGTCCGGTCGCAGTCCCCAGCGACGTGCCCGGCTACGACGAGGGCCACCCGGTTCCACTCCCCTCGGGCGTGCCACCGGGTATGTTCGACGACGAGGTCCACCTGCAACGGTTGCAGTCCCGCCACCCGGTGGTGCCGGGGATGGCCAGCCCGCTGGACGACGACCAAAAGTCGATGAGATGGCGGGACCCGAATCTGTCGGAGGTGATAGGCTTCCTCAGCAACCCGAACAACATCATCAAGGCGAACGCGGCCGCGTACCTGCAACATCTGTGCTACATGGACGATCCCAATAAGCAGAAGACGCGTAGTTTAGGTGGTATACCGCCGTTGGTGCAGTTGCTCGACCACGACAATCCCGACGTGTACAGGAACGCGTGCGGGGCGTTGAGGAACTTGTCGTACGGGAGGCAGAACGACGAGAACAAGAGGGCCATCAAGAACGCGGGCGGCGTCCCGGCGTTGATCAATTTGTTGCGCAGAACGTCTGACGCCGACGTGAAGGAACTGGTTACGGGGGTCCTGTGGAATTTATCCTCGTGCGAGGTGAGAAGGAGGAGTTTTCCAGAAGATGGCGACGGGAAAAGTATTTATTTATTTGTTTTCGTTCGATCGAATCGTTTCGTTCGACGAAGAAGAGGAATAAACGTGATTGGAACAATCACATTGTAATGCGATTTAAAAGAATTAAATTCATCCTGTAAATTAATTATTGACATCCTCTAAATTAATTATTCTTGTAGTTTTCAAGAGTTACTTACTTATTATTCGTTTCTCTCTTTTCGTTTGTCATCTTCTCGTGGACGAGCGTGGTAATAGGTTATGTTGAATCATTTACGTTACGGATCTAAATTTCGTTTAACCTCTTGTCGAATCACACTTGTAATCAACTTGTAATTTTTGCCGTGCTGTATTATATATCAGTGATTTTGTGACTTCTTTTTAAATTAAAATTTACAATCAAGAAAGAATATTGAAAATAGTTCGCGTAGAAGTTAGAATTGTGCCTGTCGAACTCTACCATTAATGATATATACGTTATATGTACATCGATACTATTGTTACGTTGTCGATAATTCGATGTATCGATAATATCGAGCAGATGAAAGTAGAATTCTTTCTAACAATTCTTTCTACAAATAATATTTTTACATTCTAATAATAACTTTAAATAAGAAGAAAAAGAACTTCAGTCACTTGTATCCATTAACGATATCTTGCAACGATATTATCGATATATCGAAAACTATCAATATGGCATCGATAAAATCAATCGATCAGTCACAACTCTAATGGAAACTTGAATAGAACTGAGAATAACGACGAATTTATAAAATTGTCGGACAGTGAATTAATAAGATCCATAAACGAATACTTTGCCGAGCCAATTTATTAGAGGTTAAGTTTCCATCCATAGGCTTACTTCACTAGTAACTAGACAAGTAAAACTAGGAAAGAAATTAATCGATCCTTCTTGCAGGACCTGAAGAAATCCATCATCGACGACGGCGTGACGATGGTGGTGAACAACATAATAATCCCTCACAGCGGCTGGGATCCGAGCTCCTCGAGCGGGGAGACGTGCTGGTCGACGGTGTTCAGAAACGCTTCAGGCGTGTTGAGAAACGTGTCGAGCGCCGGCGAATACGCGAGGAAGAAGCTGCGCGAGTGCGACGGTTTGGTCGACGCCCTCCTCTACGTGGTCCGATCCGCCATCGAGAAATCGAACATCGGGAACAAGATCGTGGAGAACTGCGTGTGCATCCTGCGAAACCTGAGCTATCGGTGCCAGGAGGTGGAGGATCCGAACTACGACAAGCACCCGATCCAGTCGACCGTTCAGAACAGGGTAGCCGCGCCCGCCAAAGGTGAGGGCTTGTCCTCTCCCCTTGCATTCCGGGAATGAGACGAGTGTGTACCCTCCCCCTTTGCCATGGTTCAAACGCACACCGGTTCCCTCCTCTGGGCATGATGTGGTGGAACACGCATGTAGCCGAAAATTGTGTGTGCGCTGATGAAAAAACGGCTCGCCTCTTTTCCCCCTGGGGAGGATGATAAGATAAGAGAGGGCAGGTTTTGCACTTGCTCTTTCGTGCTACTAGATGTAACAAAAAAGAAAAGTTATACACGGAAAAAGCAACGCGCGATAATTTCTTGTGTGATAAATTATCTCGTTAGATCTATAGTTTTATTGTTATTATTGTCTGTCGATAGAAGATAGTCGAAAAAAGAAAGAAAAAGAGTGTAGAGTGTTCGTTATATAAGTAGATCATTTTTATCAAGATTGTTAAATTCTTGCATTGTTCTCTCCAGTTATATGTATATATATATATATATTTCCTCGTTATCGAGCCACGAAACTTATTACGATTGCTTATTACTTTTGTATCGCCACTTTTGTATTTCCATAAACTAGGCTAAATTGTCGTACTATGAAAATTAGTTCTTCGAAAAGTAGAATCGATATAATCGTATAGTCTTTGAACACGAAGGGAATCGTACACGGGGAGGAACGAAGCATTTACGTATATCCGCTTGACAACGCATTTATTGTACAGTAAACAAGTCGCATAACGACGAGATGTTGCACGTTTCGGATTTCGTGGATATGTGGAATGTGAAACGTGCAAGGTGTAGTGATTAGGAACTATTAGCTGGCCCCCTATATATATATATATATATTTATTTATTTATTTATTTATCTCTACGAATTTAAATGATAAAATAATCACACTTGTTGTACACACTTGAATATTCGTTGTAACGCTTACGTACTCTGTTGATATAATCGCTTACTAATCGTTTGATTGATACGTAATTGGGTGTGGTAATGATGTCCTTTGCGAGACGACGATAACCCTTTATTAGCGATAGCATACACATATACACACATACACACACAGTCGATTTAGTGTACTTATCTTTCTGCAACCACGTTGATCTTTGTGTTTCCCCTTTGGGTGTTATGATTTTGATTCACTCGATCCTTATCGCAAATTCTTTTTCAAGTAACGAGGTCAAAATTTACTTAGACAAAAAGCAAAGAGAAAAAAGTAAAGTAAAGTAAAGAGCAAAAGAAAAGAAAAAAAAAACACAAGTTTTATATCCTTTCTAGTTTAGCATGAATTAAAGATGTGTTTCAATCTTTTTAGCATACAGTTTATGTCAAGGTAAGACATTCTTGTACTTCCATCGTTATTTTAATTTATTTTTTAGGTTATCTTTTTTCTTTTTATTCCTCTTTTGTTCTCTCTCTCTCTCTCGAGACGAATCCAAATAGTCGTTCAATGCATGCATCGCTTTTCAACTCGACTTTTCGTTCGCTCGACGATCTTTATTTTTTTTTTTATTATTTTTCTTTTTTTATCTCGAAACAACCGATAACTCTCTTTATAGAAACTTAGTCCCGCTATCTATCTATTGGCAAACAGTGATCACGTGATCAACGTTACAATCATTGTTCTAATATTGATTCCGTCGATCACGCTGTTGATGGATGTTCCTCCAACAGGAAAAACGAAGATTATCGCGTTGTTACATGATTTGATCCGCGTGTCGAATTTATTATTATTCTTATTACGACGAGCCTTAATTGTGCATCTCATGCATACGCCTGCTCCTTTGATTGGCTGCTGCAATTCGAGCAAGCTGCGTTGTTTGCCCAATGTTTCATTGGCATTGTCTTTTAGCTGTTTTTGATAGAAGTAGCGTGCAATGTTACGTTTGAGAACAAGATCCAACACGATTCAAAGATATCATCATTCAAATCCTTCTCCTCCTAACCTCATTTTTCTTCAAATTTCCACCCACAAACAAATTGTGCATGCGTTCAATATCCATTCAATTTATCACCATCCGAATCAATTTGTCATTAGACTCGATAATTATTCTCCTTTTTTATCTATAATTAACGCGATACTTGAAATGCTGTTTGCCATAGGTGAGAATCTTGGTTGCTTCGGGGGCAGCAAGAAGAAGAAGGACGGGCAACCGGTGCAAAAAGAGACGACCGCGTCGCGCACAACGACCAGCCCGAGAACCGAGCCTGTCAGGGGCATGGAGCTCCTCTGGCAACCAGAGGTGGTCCAATCCTATCTGAAGTTGTTGCAGACATGCTCGAATCCCGAGACCCTCGAGGCGGCGGCAGGCGCGCTTCAGAACCTCGCAGCCTGTTATTGGCAGCCCAGTATCGAGATTCGGGCTGCTGTGAGAAAGGAGAAAGGGCTTCCCATTTTGGTGGAGCTGCTGCGGATGGAGGTAGCTTGGTTATTATTTTGAGCAAGCGTGTTAGAATTATATATATATATTTGGGTGTCTTATAAGCTTCACATTTGTTGTTTAAGGTTAGGTTGGTTTATACGAACCGTTATTATTCCCTCTTTTCAAAATTGTTGGGACTTACTTATAAAATAATTCTTTGAGAAGAGGGGAGAAGCGGTATTGCATCGTCGGTTAGCCAATTCTGGCCGTTTTTTTATGGCGGGTTTCAACTTGTCAAGCTGATTGTTCAATATTTTGCAGAATTGATGGTCTTGCCTTGAGGAAGGAGCTTGTAATGGACTACACCTTTCCAGTTTCATTAAATGGAGAAAAGAACTTTCTGAGGAAGTCCGGCTTTGTGACAGTTGAAGATCTATTGATCTATCCTTAAATCAAGCGTGTTTTCGATGGACGTTTTGGTACAAAATTCAAGCCTCTTTAAGAAAGAATCTCTTGGAGAAGTAAATTGCATTTAGAGATGATTTCCGTCGATAATCGTGGAAACCAAACTTTACATCAATCCATATATATGTCTCATTCTGATCGGATAGTATCCACTGATTTACATGGCTTTGATAAATCTCTTAAACCAATTGCGAATGGTTGTAATAGTCATAGCACCACTGCAGTATCATTTGCACTATCATCTTTTTCAAAGTAATGAAGCATAACATGCAACAAATACTTCCTTTGATTATATTGAACGGTGTGGAAAAAAGTTTTAAAAAAGACCAACGAAACGTATTTTAAAAGAGCTCTGGGACCATTGAAATTAGCCATAAACGGTTAATAGATAAGCCTTATATAAAAGTAGCCAGTTAAAGTCATTCCTAAGAAGAAATTTATGGGACATCCTCATATATATTATAGATTAAGACTTGTCAAAACGTAGAATAATAAGTATACTAATTTCATTAATAAGTGATTTAAAATAAAACGTTTTGAAATAGGTGGACCGCGTGGTCTGCGCCGTGGCCACGGCTCTCAGGAATCTCGCGATAGATCAGCGGAATAAAGAGCTGATAGGAAAATACGCGATGCGCGATCTCATTCAGAAATTACCCTCGGGGAATAATCAGCACGATCAAGGAACCAGCGACGATACGATCGCCGCTGTCCTCGCCACGTTGAACGAGGTGATCAAGAAGAACGCCGAGTTTTCGCGATCTCTGTTGGACGCTGGGGGTGTCGACAGACTGATGAATATCACCAGGCAACGCCAGAAGTACACGCCCCGTGTTCTTAAATTTGCAGGCAAGAATAATGGATGGATAAAAATGTTGCAAGCATTGAGACAGGATTGAGGAGGAAGCGTATAACAAGTTGTATTAATTTTTAGGACAAGTCTTGTTCACAATGTGGCAGCACCAAGAGTTGAGAGATGTTTATAAGAAACATGGTTGGAAGGAGCAAGATTTTGTAACGAAAACAGTGGCTGCGCGGAATTCAGGGCCTAATTCACCCAACAACGCGAATAGGTAAACTCAATCTCGTCGATCCAAACGTTTCAATAATTTCAATCTTTTCGATTTTTTCTTAAAACCCACCACCAATCTTTTATTTTTGTCGTTTTCGTTCCTGGACTCCGCGCTCTTAACTTTTGAGTATATGCTTCTCCCATTTACTCTCTTTACTTTTGTTGGATAGAGAAATTTTCTTCTTTTTTCTTTTGAGCGGAGTCCACACCCGTATAGGATTCTCGAACTTTCTCGATCCTGCGTTAAATTTAGCTATGATTGTAGCACGCTGAATCGACCGATGGCGAGTCAAGGGAGCACCAGATACGAGGACAGAACGATCCAGAGAGCGAACATGAATTCGAATAACGTTGGTCGACCTACCATTTATCAGCCTGTAAGTAACAACAACTAATGGTACCGAATGTGACGAACAATTTGGCCGTGTCATGTCCGAAAGGGGGGCACGTTTCTGGCGAAACGTGAACGAAGACGTGGCAAGAGATATCTCGCTGCATATTTCGTTCCACTCTCGTTACTCGTCGCTGTTCGTTCGATTCGCAGTTACCAGGGTTTGAGTTGGCAAGCGATTGATAAAAAAAAAAAAAAAAAGGAGAGAAACGTCCAGAGAAGAGATGAAAAAACGACGAGCTTTGTAAGACGAAAGTACAGATCGATCGATAAAAATGTCTCTCAGTCGATAAACTCGCCGCTATTTATATTTTCAATGGATTCAACGATCAAAACAGGTTCTTAATTTAATTTTTCTTTAACTCTCTTAAAAATCGATTCTTATCTCGCATTGTACATCATTGTCAAATTTTCTTATTTCTTTTTCTCTTTGATGCTTTTTCAAATGTACCATTTTTACCATTACCGTATTCGCAAGAGCAGAGGAAAGAGGCACCATTTCTTTGCCAACTAAGTGCCGGATTAAGGATAATTGAGCGAATGATAATTATCGTGCCCTGTCAAGAATTGATCGCTGTTGTATTTATCCGCTTTACGGATATCGACAGGGAAGAGAAAAAATAAAATAAAATGATCATAGCGAAGAAAATGAATGAAGAAGGAATGACAATGTGTGGTATATACGCAGTTGTGATACGAAATGAATTGAAAGAGAGAGAGAGAGAGAGGAAGAGAACAGTTACTTAACGTATATAAACTAAGTCAATTAACGAGTACCAATTATATATCATCGCGTTTCACGGTTACACGGAAGCCGCATTATTCGTATAGAGAAGTATTACACCAGTATTAACAGAGAGAGAAAGAGAGAGAGAGAGAGAAAGAGAGTGAGTGAGAGTGAGAGTGAGAAAGAGAGAGAGAGAGAATGGATCGTATTAAGCGGTCGTGTTAAAACAGTCCATGGGATTATCGAGTATTTAGCATTTTTTTTTACATATAAATAATCGATCGATTACGTAATACGCGGACAGATCTCGTCGTTATCGACGCGTAACACTGAGGATTTGTCGTTGTTGCGTTGTCGTGCGAGAGATAACTAGCGCGCATAATGAAATACTATTTTGCTGTTGCAAAAATCGAGAGGAAGAGAGCGTATACGCTCAATCGATAGATGTCGTTTCGTTTGTGAATGCCTCTTCGAATTGTTCGTTACAAATATTCATTCGTCACGGAATTGCTTGCGAATTGTAACGAGGAAATTTTTGGACTCATTTCGATATATATAGAAGTTATACATATGGAAGTTAAAGCATTGCAAGTGTATCTCTGATTTTATTACACGATTGTATAAGAGGTTAGTTGTTGCAGGACCAAGTACTTTGCCAGTATCGATTAGGAAGCGCATCGAGGCCGAATTGAACGAAAAATCTGATTTCTTTCCAAAATTCGATAATCCTTGCTACTCTGATCTGATCAGAGGAATAAAGGAAGGCTGATGATGCGCGCTGCCTAATTGAGGTTAGAACAGTAGCGTGACAGCATATATATATCGTTCCATTATCGACAAGTTCTAGTGGAGTTAATTTCGACTGGTTAACCTATAATTAATTCAGAGTCTATACGGTAAGAGTAATGTTAGAGAGAGAGAAAGAGAGAGAATAAAAATGAAAAAGAAAAAGAACGCACGATCATCACGATTTTTCCAATTTTTAAACGAGCAGGGTAAAGTTAAACACAAAAAAAAGCACAAAAAAATATATATATAATTCACGGTTCACATTCGTTCGGAAGAGGTATTCTATTCTTTCTTCTTCTTCTTTTTTTTTTTTTTTTTTTCTTCGATTATATACAAACGCGCATAGACAGACACACACACATATACACACACTCATTAAGCGACTTTCATCGTATCGAGAGAAGAGGTAGACGCACCACGTCGAAGCATGATTTATAGTTGACACGTTGACTATTGCACGAACTTATTTATAATCTATTTATATCCAAATTAACCGAGCATAATAATAAAAGAGTATCTGACAGTATCCCATCAATTTGATTCATTGGTATGTACAACTAGTTCAACAGTGTTTTCCTTTTTTTCATTATACAGAATCTCATCATCTCTCCTCCTTTTTTAATTGTCGTTGCTCTTTGTTCGACGACGGGGTTGTCTTATCGTTTCATAATTTTTTCAAATTCTTCCAGAGATCTCATTTTAACCGCCCCCTTTTTTTTTTCTTTTCTCAATCAAGCTCATTCACCTATCCTTCGTATAAATATAAACTTACATACAAAAGTAAGTAATGATTACTAAAATTCTTATATATATATATAAACATATTCCAAAGAAAAAAAAAAAAAAATAAAAAGATACGATTGTACGAATAGCGGTAGCCTTCCTTACCTTTCCTATGGCGAATTTAAAAAATATTTAAAAAAAAAAAAAAAAAAGGAAAAGATCACAGGAACCAAGTAAAAAAAGACGAGAGAAAAAGAACCGGACCCGATCGTCTCGAAGAGCGGCCCACCCCCGACCGATCCACCCCCGGCTACCCTCCGAGCCAGGGCTCTAACTAACCGTTGGCTTGTGTGTGTGTTGCAGCAACCGAAACCCGGTGAGCCGCTCTACGCGCAAGTTAACTTGGAGAAGAAAAAGAAGCGGCAGTATGAGCTGGGGGTGGGCCAGGCGCAGGGTCAGGGGCCGGTGGTCGGCTCGGGGGTGGCGCCCAGTGTGCCCGCGGCCGGCCAGTGGGTGGCCGACGGCGTGGGCGTCCCCGACGGCTCGGCCGCCACATCGACGGTGAACGTGCCACCCAACTCGACGGCCGCCTCCGCGGGCGACTCCTGGGTATAACAGGCCCTTGTCCAGGATCCAACCGCCAGGATCCCTTCCTCGAGGCTGCCCCAGAATCGGAACAACGTTTCCTCCCCACCCCCCAGGGGGGAGAATTAGAGGAGGAGCACTCTCTGCTGCTTTCGTTTCCGACGAAGAGGGGGGGAGAGGGGGGAAGTCTGGATATCGGAGGGATTGAATGATAGAGAGGGCATTGAGCATGGACGACATTTTATTATTAATTAAGAGTTTTCTCTTCTTTGTCCGGGTTAGTTTCCTCATCGAGAGAAGAATAGGAGAAGAAGAAGAAGAAGAAGAAGAAGAAAAGGAAGAGGATGTAGTGAGGAAGGGGAGATTTTTGGGTCGTCGAGTATATCTGCTCGAGGCGTATATCATATTCTTTCTTTGGGAAAGAGCAATAGAGAGACGGGAATATAGAAATTTGTTTTTGAAGGAAAAGAAGAAAAAAGGAAAAAAAAAAAAAAAAAGAAATCGCACTCCGCACCCCCATGTTATTATATCGATGTATAGTAGATGAACATTAGTAAGGAACGAAAAGGGAAAAAAAAAAAAGAAAAAAACAGCGACTTGTCCGACCACATCCGCAGCAGTAGTCGCACCAATGGCTCTAAACCTTCATTGCACAATTCTAAATTAATATATACTATATATATATATAAATATAAATATAAATATTATATATATATATATATACACTCACACTTACACAAACACATACAAACACATACACACATGTATATTTTAACAACGGTCAAGATAACGGGATAAGAATGAACCTCGTGGCCGTTAAAATTACTACTAAGGATAAGTAGGCGGTATTATTACGATTATTATTATTATTATTATTATTATTATTATTATTATTAATATCATCAAGTACGATGCGGTGGTGTTGCCGCCGTTATAAATACAGGAAGGGTATAAAAATGAATGAATATATATAAATATATTATATATATATATAGAGATATATTATACATACACCACGGTACACCACGATCACAGACACGCGATTAGACAGCGCATCGATTACTTATTATTATTATTATTATTATATTATTATTGTATTACGTAAACTTCTGAGGCTGTGGGTGTGGCATGTTACACGATGATGTTTCGAATATTTGCGAGCTGCACTTTTTATTTTTTTTCTTTTCTCCGATTTTTTTTCCCAATTGAGTGTGCGCGAGAGAGAGAGAGAGAGAGAATGCGTGAAAAAGGAAATGAGAAACAAAAAAAGGAGAAGAAAAGAAAGAAGAAAGAAAATGGAAAATGGATGAGAGAGAGAGAAAGAGAGAGCGAGCTACCATTCTGATACTTTTGTCTGCCTGTCCGTATATAAAAAAAAAACTGTCCACTCGCGAACGTAGTAACGTAAGAAAAAGAGAAGAGAGAAAGAGAGCGAGCGAGTGAGCGAGCGAAAGAGAGAGAGAGAGAGAGAGAAGAAAAAGGTATCTTAAAAAAGTCTGCATTTATTCTCGAGAAATAAGACAGAAAGATAAGAAGCAAGATGAGCAAAGAGGAGAGAGAGAATTTTTTATGGTTCTTCGCTGTTATTGTACTTCTTCATATTCTAGATTATCGCGATAAAAATGATTCGAAATAGAAAAGAGAGAGAGAGTGAAAAAAAAGGATGGCGAAAATGGAGGATGGAGGAAAGAGGGGGTTTAACGAAAGTATAAAGAACGGATAAAGTGGGAATAATGTGATGTTCAATGTTATCAGAATGTTTGACAGAGATGACATTATTGATAGCCGATATACATATTATATATATATATATAGATATATATACATATATATTATATATATACAAATAAATATATCCTTGTTCTATTTCTTAAATAATATTATTACGACAGTTGAAAGAGAATAAAAAGAAAAGAAAAGAAAAGAAAAATCGAGTGTGTTCGCGATTAACGATTATATAATAGTCATCAGAGAGAGAGAGAGAGAGAGAGAGAGAGAGAGAGAGAGAGAGAGAGAGAGAGAGAAAGTATAACATCAACGCGCGAAGCGCGTTAAAAAAATTATTATGCACGATTGATAATTCACCTTCGTCGAATTCAGAATTATATATACACAAATCTATATATATATATACACATACACGTACACACACACACACACATACACAGAGTTAGAAGAAAAAGTATGATATAAACCGTTTCTTCGCGGTCACGATCGATCTAAAATTGAAAGAGAGAGAGAAAGAGAGAGAAAAAGAAAGATAAGAAAAGAAAAATCGATCGATCCCGTCTATCGTCGTCTCGCTGTATAACCGGTCAAAATCCAAAGCGTCGTTCATCCTTTATCTCCTCGATCTCTGTCATCCATACGTAGTCGTCCATACGCACTTTATCCCGTATTTTGTACATACATGCATACATACATACATACATATATATATATATATATATTCATCCTCCGCGTGTTCAATGGAGGATCTCACGAGATCGAACGAGAGACGAGATCGAATAATCGGAAATAATCGGAACGTACGATCGTAGACGAGAAGCAAGAAGCGGAAAGCTGTATTTCGCCAGGTAATACTCTCGATAACGGGTAATCGATCGATCGACCCTCCTCGAGGAGGAATCGAAGCGAGCTAATCGCGCGATCGTTTCTGCTCCCTTTCGCAATGCCACCGTTTTAACATCGCTGTTACAACGTATATCGCGACCAGGCGAGACATCGTTACGATATATATATATATATATATATATATATATATACACGAAGCAGTGTTTCATCGCGACGATTCGTAACGAATCTGTAGCAGAAACGAGGGCGCGTTTCGAGTTGTGAAGCGAATTAAAAAGAAAAAAAAGAAAAAAAAGAAAAACCTCGCGTCTCGAAGAGAGGCGAATCATTTTCGAGCTTATCGTACGGATCCTGTTACCAGATCCTCCGGCGCGCCAATTCGCCTCTTAGAGGGCGCCTCTTGGACCATTCCGCTCAACGTGACACGCGCGGCTCCGATCAATCCTCGCCCCCCTCTTCCACCTTCTTCTTCGAATCCTCAAGCTCGGAATTCGAAATTCGTTCGAGGAACATTGGAATTGAATGGAATTGTTAACGGAAAGTTAATTTTCAAGGATTGGAATTTCTTTTTTTATTATTATTATTATTATTATTATTTTTTTTTTCTTTTGAAGAATTACAAATTCTTTTGAAGAATTACAGAACGGGATCGAAATCGTATTCGAGGATAAAATTGATCGAGATCGGCGACGTTCGTTGGAAGGTGTTGGTTGGGTGGGTCGAGGGGGATCGGGGGAGCCGCCACGATCTACACGAACGAAACGAACATTTTTGATATCCGCTTTTTTATTGTTTTCACGTACCAGCGTTTCTAATTTTCTACGAGGATTCTAACGAGCGAGAGAGAGCGAGAGTGAGTGAGTGAGTGCGTGCGTGCGTGCGTGTGTGTGAGAGAGAGAAAATTGGTGGAGGGAGAGACGAAGGATTTTTGTAAAAGTAGTCTGTGGAGTGACGCGCTCGCAGAAAAAGAAGAAAAAAAGAAAAAAAAAATGAAAAAAATGAAAAAAGAAAAAAAAAAGAAAAATTCGTTCGAAGAAAATGTCGCACGGTGGGAAGGCTGACCAACTTGAGAATTTGCATTTTTGCAACAGGAAAAACTTGAATCGTTTCAAATGGAAATTTTTAAATATCGCTCGGATCATTTTTCGAATTTTATCTTCGTACATATCTTGGAATCGATTTGTCGATTGATTTAAATGATAAAATTGATTTTCGTCCCTACTTTTTTTAAAGAAATTTCACCATGTGTTTTCGAAATTTTTCTTTCCAAAATTTCTATATATATATATATAAAATACTTTTTCGAGAGGAGCCAAGTTTCCAGATATTCCAAGCATTGTTGTTCGGCCTTCGACAAGAGGAGGGAGGAAAGTGGAAAAAAAGGGGAAAAAAAAAAAAAAACGAAAAAGAGCGTCCGGAATTTTTGAAACGCGATTTTACTAGCGATTTTTACGTCGTTTTTTACACGGTTCTCGCCGGCCTAAGGAGCTGTCCTTTCCACGAACGGCTGCTCGTGCATTTGCCGCTTTCTCGCGGCGCAGACCTCGCGGAGATCGATTTAAAAAAAAAAAATTATCCCCTAAAAAAAAAAAATATATATATATAAAATATTATATATTGTATTAAATCGAGGGGAAAATTGTTGGTAAAAAATTTCCAAAAATCTATTATTCTCTTGGAATCGAATCGAGATAAAAATCTCGAAATTTTTTCCGCAACGCAAATATATCTTTCTTTCTTCCCATTTTTCCAAAGAATAAAATTCTTTGGATATATTTCAAAAAAATTTTAATCGATCGATCTTCGATTCTGCGCCGGGCGAAGATCCCAGATTTCACCCTTCACCGCGATCATCGTCACCGATCACTCGGAAGAAGACTGATAGCGCAAAACAAACGAAAAAAAAATCTCGAGTGACTCCATCAAGACCGCTCCATCAACAACAACCTCGAAAAGGAAGGAAGGAAGGAAGAGAGAGAGAGAGAGAGAGAGAGAGAGAGAGAGAGAGAGAGAGAAGGAACGAGGAGGGAAATTCCACGCGAGTGTGTGCGATCGACTGGCGAGACTCGTACGAGTAGAAGGAAATTTTTCAAATCACGGAGGGAGAAGAAGAAGAGGAAGAAGAAGGAAGAAAAACGAAAGAAAAAAAAGAGTGAGAGTTAAACAAGAAAGAGGGAAGAAGTCTTCACGTATCCCACGTATTACACGTTACATACACACTTACGCATACATATACACGTATAATACACATACGTGCGACGCGTAATAGGAAGAAAGAGAGGGAGAGAAAGAGGAGAAGAGCGAGCGAGAGGGAGCGAGCGAGCGAGAGAGAACGAAAAAGAAAGAGAGAGAGAGAGAGTGAGTGACACAGAGACACGTGCATAAAGGAATAATAGAAAAAGGATAGAAAAAAAAAAAAAGGAAAATAATAAAAAAAAAGAAAAAAAAAAAAAAAAAAAAAGACTAGGCTACTACTACAGTGCTGCATACGTATTTAAATTAAAGGATAATGCATTTAAATAAGCATGGATGTGCATTCTTAGATGTATTAGAGGAGTTTCACCACACCACATTTAGTATTAATTATGTAAAAGCGATTGTAGTCCGACGTGGGGGAGGGGGGAGGGGGGCAGGTGGAGAGTCTTTGAAAATTCCTTCCTTCGCTCTCTCTTTTTCTTTTTTTTCCTATTCTGTTTTGCGAAGGAAAAGAAAATATTTCGTGTAATTTTTTTTTTTTTTTTTTTCTCATCGTTTCGTTCGATTGGAAATAAGAAAGGAAGAACTCGTCGAAATATTTTTTATTCGACGGGTATAATAAGTTTCTTCCTCCTCGAAGGCTTCTCCTCCCCCGCCGAACGCCCTCCCTTGAGAGAAACCGCGGTGGGGATTTTCATCGTTTCACCATCATTGTATCACCTTCATCGCCGTTTTTATTTATCTCGTACGTGTTTTACGCAACTTATCGACGACAAACAATTACTAAATGAAGTAGATATATATATGTATATAATATGTATATATATATATATATTATACATGTAATATATATATATATATATATATTATAATATATATATACACACACATATATATATATAAATATAAAATTTGTTAAGACGGAGGGGGGAAGACGAAGAGCAAACATATTGTCATTATTTTATCGACGTCGTATTATTTATATCGGAGGAGTACCACAGTATATACAATAATTAATAAAAAAAAAAAAAGATCGACTAGTGTATTTCGAACCCGACTGACAACAATTAAAGAATTTAATTGCGCTGAAGCTGCCCTACATTCTTTTACTATCCCATATATACATATACATATACATACATATATATATATATATATATATATATATATATCGAGGAAAAAGAGGATGAAAATATATTTTCCTTTCCTTTCCTTATTTATTTAAAATCAAATTTCCTTACCGAATTAAATAATTTTGGATCAAACTTTTAAAAAAAAAAAAAAAGATACAATTTTTTTTTTCACCGGTTAAAGCGAATTAACCGTAATTTAACTCGAAACGGTGTTAGCACGAGGAGAGGGAGGGAACCTAACTTCGATTCGAAGCGTGTGGGATAAATCGTTAAATCGAAGAATGCAGATTGTCAATTCCCCTTCCTCCTCCTCCTCCTCCTCCTCCTCCTCCTTTGCCAGTTATTTTTTTTCTTTTTTTTATTTCTTTACCTTCGAAACTCAAACGAGGAATCGAAGGATCGAGAATATTTTTTTTTTTTTAGAAAGCAAGTGGAAAGTATTATATGCATTTCTCTGGAAAAATTGATCGAGGGAGGGAGGGAGAGGGAGGAGGCGATAAGGGGTTGGTTGGGATGATTGTATTTTAACAAGGAAATTCTCACGGCTCGGTGACCACGAGCCACCTGCTCCACCAGTGATAAGGAAGCGACGCGCGCGCGCACAGAGAGGGTGTCCTTCCTCTCTCCTTCCCCCCCCTCTCCTCTTTCTTTTTTCTTTTTTACATTCGATTCAACACTCCGCAAAATAGAATATCCATTTTGCAGGTTATCAATTTTTTCGTCGAAATGCCGAATTTTTCTTCAACTCTGGTGGAGAAGATTGAAAAAAAGTTGAGACGATTTTTATCGGTTAATTCTCTCTTCACTTTCTTTTTTTTTTTTTTTTTCTTCTCATCGTAGCAGAAATCGTCTCCGCGTTGGATGCTTGTCCAACGCAGTTTCGATCCCGTTTTCAATCAATCCCACGGGTTCTTGCTCATTTCACACCCCCGCGCTCGCATCACACCCCCGTGGCGCGCAACCGTGTCCTTTTTTCCCCCCTTGTGTGCGCGGAACCCGCTGCGAAAGGAACAACCCCATCGGAGCACAGTTGCGCTCCGACTTCGCACAGGACCGCTCTCCGCTCTCCCCCTTTTGGAAAATTTTAATAAGGAAAGAAGAAAACAATAGTAAACTCCGCGAAAGTGAACGATCGATCGATAAAAATAATCGAGTCGCGATCCTAGAGAGAGAGAGAGAGAGAGAGAGAGAGACAGAGAGAGGGATTTTTGGAAAATTTTAAAAAGAAAAAAAAAATAGCAGTAAATTCCGCGAAAGTGAACGAACGATCGATAAAAACAATCGAGTTGTCAAATTCCAGAAAGAGAAAGAGAAAGAGAGAGAGAGAAAGAGAGGGATTTTTGGAAAATTTTAAAAAGAAAAAGAAATAGCAGTAAACTCCGCGAAAGATAAAAACAATCGAGTCGTGATTCCAGAGAGAGAGAGAGAGAGAGAGAGGGATTTTTGAAAAATTTAAAAAAAAAAAAAATAGCAGTAAACTCCGCGAAAGTGAACGATCGATAAAAACAATCGAGTCGTGATTCCAGAAAAAGAGAGAAAGAGGATTTTTAGAAAATTTTAAAAAGAAAAAGAAATAGCAGTAAACTCCACGAAAGATAAAAACATTCGAGTCGTCAGATTCCAGAGAGAGAGAAAAAGAGAGGGATTTTTGAAAATTTAAAAAAAAAAATAGCAGTAAACTCCGCGAAAGTGAACGAACGATAAAAAGAATCGAGTCGCGAATTCCAGACAGAGAGAGAGAGAGAGAGAGATTTTTGGAAAATTTAAAAAAAAAAAGAAAAACAACAATAAATTTCGAAAGATAAAAACAATCGAGTCGCGAGAAATCCCAGAGAGACAGGGATTTTTGAAAAATTTAAAAAAAAAAAAATAGCAGTAAACTCCGCGAAACGAACGATAAAAAAACGATAAAAAGAATCGAGTCGCGAATTCCAGAGAGAGAGAGAGAGAGAGAGAGAAAGATTTTTGGAAAATTTAAAAAAAAAAAGAAAAACAGCAGTAAATTTCGAAAGATAAAAACAATCGAGTTGTGATTTCAGAGAGAGAGAGAGAGAGAGAGAGAGGTATTTTTGGAAAATTTAAAAAAAAATTTAAAAAATTTAAAAAAAAAAATAGCAGTAAACTCCGCGAAAGTGAACGAACGATCGATAAAAAGAATCGAGTCACGATTCCAGAGAGAGGGAGAGAGAGGGAGAGATTTTTGGGAAAGAGGGAGGGAGGGAGAGGGTGGATATCGTTGATAATCGCCATGATGGACGCGAGCGGGAACCGAGCGACGGCGGCGAGGGAGGACGTATCTGGGAAAAGATGGCGCGATGTGGAGCACGCGAGGAAGGAGCTGGCCTCCGTGATCGAGAGGATCGAGGGGACGAGCGGCCTCGCCGACCGCCCCGTGAAATATTTTCGGGCGCGGCGGCTACTCGCGCGCCCAACGAAACCTCGGTCGAGCCTCTTCCCCCTCCTCCTCCCAACAATAGGCGGGAGACACCTGTGGATCCTCGCCTCGATCCTCGCTTCGATCCTCGGACGATCGGCTTGGAATTACGGGCAAGCCGCGCGTCACCACAAGGTGAGCCCTTAATTCTTCTTTTCCCTTTTTTCTTTCTTTCTTTCTTTTGGAACAGATTAATCAAATTTAACAGTGATAGTAGTTTCTTTCCTTTCTTCCTTTCCTTTTTTTCGAAGAGCGAAGATGAAGAAATTGAAATTTTTGTCAAAAGTGTTTGGCCGAGCTGCCCCCGTTCACGCAGAAAATATTCCGGCCGGCCGAGGATTGCTCGATCTGTACGGGGGTGGAACAGGTGGACAGGATATTCGACGTGGATCCATCCGCTTTCGAGGAACGGTATATTTAATTAGCTACTTTCGAGGCGAATTTTTTTAAAAAAAATTGTAATTTTTTGTTTTTCACTACTCCTCTCTCTTCTCTTTTCTCCTTTCTTTGTCTTGGGGGCGGGGGCGGGGGGATGGGGACAGATACGCCTATTCAGGAAGGCCCGTAGTGGTCGTGGACGCGACTATTAATTGGACGGCGACGGAGGTATTCTCGTTTCATTTCTTCAAGTCGTTGTACGAGGGCGTGGACGGGAATTGCCAATTTTTCCCGTACAGAACCGAGTTCAAGAGTCTTCGGGACGTGTTCGAGATGAGCGCCGACCGATCATTGTTGGAGGAGGGGACGGAGCCTTGGTACGTTGGCTGGTAAGTGAACGTATATTGTTATTAATTGAAGGGAAGGGGAGGAATTTTCTTTCGAGGTTCCCTTTTTGCTCTATCCCTGGGAAGAGATAATTATATATATTGGATTAGATATTTTAAAGGACGTTGTCGAAACGGGCGTTGAAAACAAAATAGAAAAATATATAGGGGAATAAGAGAACGCTGGGCGCCCGTGAACGAGGCAGTTTTGGAGCTTCGACAACCGTTCTAAAACTCGCACGTATGCGCACAATCCGGCTAACGAGCTTACCGACAAGCTATATATATCTGTGTATCCCGTGTATATTGAAACAATTACCTAGAAACTCGAATTCGTGTCTATCTGCGTTGCTACATTTCTTTTTTTTTTTTTAGTACCAACTCAAACTCGTTCGTCCATTTCATTTCACCTTTCTGCAATTAATCGTAATTTCAGATCAATTGTCGAATTATTCGAAAACTCGAATTCGTGTATTCATTGCTATTTTTTATTTTAACGCGAACTCGAATTCCTATTTATATTATTTATATCCCCTCGATAATTTTCGTCTCGATGTTCGCGCGTATCTTCCTTCCCTCGTAATCTCCATTTAATTACATGGGACATGAAATTTCCAGGAGTAATTGCGACGAGGAAATCGGCAGTTTGCTAAGGCAGCATTACCAGAGACCTTATTTCCTTCCAGCCACGGCAGAGACGGAGAAGACCGATTGGATTTTTATGGGTAGCCACGGATATGGGGCCCCTATGCACGTGGGTGACAATGCATGCGTTTCGCGCGTATCGAGTTTTATCGACGATGCATTCGTATTCTTTTCTCCTTTTTGCCAGGTCGACGACGTAGAACACCCCTCGTGGCAGGCGCAGATCAAGGGCGAGAAATTGTGGATTCTCGACCCTCCCAGGGAGTGTCATTACGCTTGCAACAGATTGGAGGTGGTTGTGCATCCCGGTGAAATAAGTAAGACATCTCCGTTTCCTCGATCGAGCACCAATTCCTTTAATTCTCGTTCAATTTCTTCTCCACAAACAGTTGTTCTCGACACGAACCGCTGGTACCATCAGACGGTAATCGTGTCCGAAGAGATGAGTATCACCATCGGTGCGGAGTACGATTGAAACGGCGAGACGATCGTGCCACGTCTCCTCGAAACGTATAGATAAATAAAGATATTTTCCCTTCACTCTCATCGACACCTTCGATCCAGAAATTTAATTTCCATCCAGCCCTGTGTAATTCCAATTAATACTCTCATCTACTTAGAAGAAAGAACTTTAACTGTCCACAATTCGCTATTAAGAAAGAAGTGTTTAGAAAAGAAAACTCGTATTCGTCACGTATATCGATCCAAAACGAGTAGCGTATCTAAACCTTCATTTAGCATCGTAGAACCCACAGAACTCTGACGTATCGACGTAGCAACATAAAAACTTTTTTACTCCTTCTTAATGTACACTACCACGTATTCGAGATAACGATATACGAATAAGCTGCTGAAACTATACCATACATAGTCTCGCAAATGAAACTCATTTTTTGAACGATCATATTACACACCGCTTTCATCGCGTGTACGTAGCAGCGTAGAAGGAATATTTCGATAACACGTGGAAAGATACGACCTTTGACCAATTCCATAATCCACAATAACCGAGCCAAGGATTTCATCGAGGCGGGCAGTTGATCGGTTTCCTTCTCGAGAGGAGAGGGCGGTTGTTGGAACACGCGTCGGGTAACGCACGATCGTGAAGGAGGAGGGGGGGATTAGGGAGAGGCAGGGAACCCCCGCGGCAGCCACCACCTGCCGCCAGGTGCGAGTTGACGGGACATCTGCACGAGGGACCCGTGCCGTCCCGTTTCCTTTTTCACCGTCCTCGCCAATTCACGGGGGCCCCGAACATTTAGGTGTCTGTCTGGAGTACAGGCTTATTATCGGCTGGGTTAATTGGCCCAAGCTGGCGATCCAATTGCTAGCAACGTGTTTGTCTTCGAATGGACAATAGAAAATCGTTCGATTATGTTCGATTGGGTTAAATGGGATGGTATCGTTACGGGGAGCGAATTTTTTGAAAGTCTCTTTTTTTTTTTTTTTTTTGGTCGAGAAAAATAACGAGGATATTGTATTAATTGTAACAAAAATTTTAGATATTGATTATCGGCGAAAAAAGCTCGAGAAAGAAAGAGATATATATATATATATATACACGATACTGTATTTACGGCTTTTTTATTCTTTGTGTCGAGGTTTGAATAGCTTATAGCCTTTGCGTGGGCGGATTACGTAATTCGCGTGTATCGCGTAGATTTCGAAGTAGCCGGTTAATATTGAGATCCGAGTGGAAACTTAAATCTCTCCAATTGAGAGAGATTTAAATATTCAATTTTTATATTATACGGAGGAAAGAAAGAGAGATGATAAGTCGTGAGGGGCGAGATTCCTGTCCAACTAGGACAGAAGAGAAGAATAGGGAACAAAAAAATGGGCGGAAACGATAGGGGAGGAGGGGAGGAGGGGGGGAGGATGCATCGAAGGAGGCCCGAGGGCTTCCTGTTTCAACCTAATTACATTCCATTCGATGCAGGGGGTAAGGGGGAGGCGGGTTGGACGCGCAACAAAATCTCGTTAATTCATAAAAATTCTCGGTCCGTTTCGCGGCTTTCTTTTTGCCCGCGCGAAATTAAAATCCCCGCGCGCGGCGGTCGAATAATCGATAACGTAGGAACGCGCGCGGGATTCCCTCGATCGAATTTCTCTTTTTCGTTTTTTTTT
Organism: Apis laboriosa; assembly: GCF_014066325.1. Classification (NCBI taxonomy): domain Eukaryota; kingdom Metazoa; phylum Arthropoda; class Insecta; order Hymenoptera; family Apidae; genus Apis; species Apis laboriosa. The sequence goes on from NW_025223857.1 coordinate 2,427,628, forward strand.
CTTTTTCTTTTTCGTTGAACCCACGGCTAAAAACGCGTTGCTGATTTTAAATTTGATTTTATCTTTATTAATTTCAAAAATTCCATTTCCATTTATTTCGCGAAATGTAAAAAAAAAAAAGAAAAAAAGAAAAAATCTTTCGTCGAAGAAGATCAGATCGAATGTTCTTACGAACGTTTCTGCCAATTTTCAGCCGGAACGAGCAATGGGAACAAGAAGATCGTGTTTAGGAAAGAGGTCGAGCCCAAGTTTTTTTAAACGAGCACCGAATGAACCGTTTCCGTTCAAGCAGAGGCGAATTTTAAATGCTTCCTGGAACGTGTCTTCGATATTTCGATATCATCGCTCAGAGAGGGATGGAATTTCGATTCACCGATTCCAAACAAATCCTCTTTTCGTTCTCCCCAAAGAAAAAATTCAACTTTCCAAAGAACGAATGTAAAAACACGAATGCGCGAATCCCGGGATTCGAAACGACAGGCGAGTTTGAAGAGAGATTTCTCGGTCGATAAAGAAGATCGAAGAAGTTTTCGAGGGAAACTCGCGTGTTTGCGGCACACTTTCGGCAAATTTCAATGGCCGTCGAGGGTATAGGGGCGCGATGACCACCGAGCGACGGTTGGCAGTAATGGCCCGTGTGCACGTGTGTGTGTGTGTGTATGTATGTGTGTGTGTGTGTGTAGCTACGACGTACGTTTCGACCCCCTTCCACGATCGCGCGCGACCTCTCTCACCCGTTTGCGGCCATGTACAAATTTCACGTTAGGTACATATGGTTTCCCTGTTCTCGCGTCTTGCTTTCTCTCTGGCCACGCCAACAACAACCAACTACAACGCGCTGCTGTTCTTCGCGTCTCCCTCGACCCGTTTCTCCCTCTTCCTCGCTCCTCCTCGCCCACGTTTCCGTCTCTCTGTCGTTCCATATACTTGCGGTCGCGCATACTTGGCGTGCATACGCGTATACGTGTGTGTGCGCGCCCGCTCGCTCGCCACTGTCTCACCCTTCCTTCCTCTCACCCTCCCTCTTTCGAGGGATATGTACGGTTTCACACAAACGCTTCACTCCGGTGGTCGTGTACAAATTTTTTTCTACCCCCTGTCTTTACGCTTTCCATGCATCTCGAATTCTTCTTCTTCTTTACTTGCTCTCTTTTTTGTTTGCCTTTTCTTTCTTTTTTTTCTACTATTATCTTAACTTTGAGATTTTAACGCCAAGTTTAAATTTAAGAGAGAAAGAGAGAGAGCGATAGTTTTGTTCCTCTTTCGCAATGTGTTTTTTTTTAAATTCTCTGTTCTTCGTCTCTCTTGTTTGTTAATTCTCTCTGTCGTAACGCGATCACGCTTTTGTTTTCTCTCTCTCTCTGTCTATCTTTGTGGAAAAAGCGGGTAGAAGAGATATTACTTTTTGCCTATTCGTTCGCATCGAACGGCGATTTCCAACCCGTCCCCCTTCGAACCCCGCCGTGTTTCTACCCCTAAAGTGTTTATATATGGAAAATCTGCACGAGTTATTATTAGCAGGGTTTCGAAGCGTTTCTTACACTCGCCCACGCTCTCCTCCCTCTGTCTTCCACGCTATTTTCCCCTCGTGGCACCTCGCAGTATCTCAGTTTCGTCGTATATATACGTATGTACGAGGTAAACTCTAAACTGGCATTATTTGCCCACTATATTAACGCCCTTATCTCTCTTTCGGTATGGCGGTATGCAAATTTTATGCAATACCACTTCCTCTCTGCTATCCTCACCCCTATGACTTCTATCCACGCTCTACGATTCTTCTTTTCTTTCTCTCTCTTTTACTGTTTTTGCTCGCTCGTAAATTATCGCTCGATATCTATTATCTTTCGAAAATTTCTCGATTCGTAGGAATTTATTAATCGTAAGTTCTGTTTTTAATTTTTCGTTTAAATTTGAGAATAAGTAGAAGGCACAAGAAAAAGTAAAGAATTGAAAATCTATCTGGATTTCTATCTGGAAACCGCTCGTTTCAGTTTTCGAGAAATCTAGATCATACGAGAAAGTTTTTTTCCCCCCCTCTAAGAAAAATAAAAATTACTCTTCGCTTTCGAGGAACAGGATCGCAAATGATTCTCCTCCCTATTCATTTCAACTCTTCGCTACCAAAATCCGTCAGTGAAAATCTACCATCGAGCTTTTTTCAAGTCCCTTCGAGAATGATAAAATTTTATTTATCCAACTTTGCGAAAAAGCAAGGTTTGCCAATCCCTCCTCTTTCCATTCAATTCTACCAACTTTCCTATTTTCCAAGAATCCTGTACTCGAAAGACTACAGAATTTTCCCCTTTCAAAATCTAGTCGACTCTCTCGTTTGTCAAACTTGGAACAATTCTATTAGCCCCAAATCGACCCCTTTATTAACCCTTCTAATTCAACGATTCTCGCCCGAATTACTTTCGTCCGAAATTGCAATTATCATTCAATTTCTCTTTTCACTTCCAAAACCTAGCTGCGCATCCAAAACCCTCATCTCAAACTTGAAATAAAAATTCCATTTTGCGTGTTTTTCTTCGCGTTATCTATAAATTATTTTATACACGATTCATAATTGAACAAAAAAAAAAAAAAAAAAATATAATTGAAATTCCTAATCTTTCCTTTCGCTTTTAAATCTATCTCGTTCTATCCCCCAACCACGAATTATTTTTCACCATGCATAATAATTGCTACAAAAAATTGCATGCCTTCTTTCAAAAAAGAAATCCCAAATTCACCCCTCCCTCGTTATCTCACATACACACGAATTATATATTTTCAAACCGGGAACCGGGACAAAAATTGCATCCCCTTTAAATACGATTTTCGAACATTTCCCCAGTTTACATCACCTCCTCACTTTCAACTTTCCCCATTCCCCCCCTTCTCACTTCAAAATTCTCCAAATCTCCCCCTCCACATCCGATCCCAAAACAATTCTATTAATCGGAATTAATCTAAACCACTTCCCCTCCCTCCCCTCTCTCCCCCTCGTTATCCCTTTCGTTTCCACGATTTTCGCGCGAATTATCTTCCGCGACGCGACCCGTAACGGGGCGAAATCCCCTACGCCGCGTTCTCACCACCCTCCCCACTCTCCAACCCCCTCCAACCCCTCCTTCCCCTCCCTCCTCCCCTCCTCCTCTACTCCGCGTGTTTATGGCAGCACACGCGTTTACGTGCTGACCCTTCCTCCCCTCCACCATCTCCAACCGCCCTTCTCTCCCCCCCCCTCCCGCCATCACCGTCGCCCGCGCGTAACCGCGCGCACACAGCCGCGCGCACACCACCCCGTCCCCCTCCACGTAAGGACGAATAGCGGCTGCGTGTATATGCACCGTATGTACTAGGCACCGTGGATACACATAGCCCGTTCTCGGTACATACATATCGGTCGCGTTATCGATTATTTTACCCATGTGGAACTTTCCCCTATACCCCTGCCGCCCCACTCGGCGTCGCGACGCCCGGTATAGAGCGCGATATCGACGTTACATCGCCGCCCGCCCCTCCGCGCGCACTCCCCCACCAAGCGGTCAGGCCTCAGGGCCGGCGCAAGGGGGCTCGGCACCCCATTCCTTATCGACCATATGGATTTTTCGCACCGACAATCACGTTCTCGCCCCGATATTTCACGACCGTGCCATTTTCCTTCCGTGATGATTTTGCGGATGGAAATCCGTAGATCGTAGACACGTGGACGTACGCTCGTGGAATTATTATTCGTGGGGATGGGAATAGGATCGAAAAGGGGAAGACGTGTGTTTTGTATTTTGAATTGTGTGAACTCTTTTTTTTTTTTTTTCATCGATCTTTTCATCGATCTTTCGTCGAAGTTTTGACGAATTTTCGTGAAGTTGTCTTCTTTATTATCGATTCTGGATTTTTCTTTTTTCTTTCTTGGAGGTGAATTTTTTTTTTTTTTTTTTAGATCGGGAAAGGTTGGATTTTTCTTCACGTAATCCTCTCTACGAATTTTCGTGGCACTCCAGATTTTCCCCAGTGAACAATCTTGTCGATAAATTTTTGTTTCGACTCTCGAACGGTGAAAAGGTAATCCAGACGAATCGTACTTTGGATACTTTGCCTTTCCTTTCAGCCAATATTTTTTCCACGCGCGTTAGCAACGACAGGAATCGTGAAAATGTAAATCCACTCTCTACTTTTTTTACAAACATGACTAAATTTGCCCGATAATGTTTTTTTTTCTCAAAAGTTTGAAAAAAGTCTTTTCCACGAAAAGATGAAATTTGGAAATACATGTATAGACATTTTAAAAATTATTGGAGTAACAAATCTGAAAGGGGAAGAAGACGTCGAATATTCGAAGGTTGAACGATATAGGAGAATATCGATTTCGACTCCGTGCCGGAACAACGGCGATTCATCGAAGGAGGAACGAACGATCGAATTTTTTCTCCCAATACACGCTTTATTCGTATTTATACATTAACTCGAATTAACCGCAAATTATTGAATTTACCATTCGATCGATAATTCCACCTTAACGAAATTATCATCATCGTCGTAAACTCCTTAATTCTACATTATAAATAACACGATATTTATTTTATTTCCTCAAAATCGACCTACCTCGTCGGAAAGGAATTCTTACGAATCGCGCGGGCTTCCGTCGGCGCGACGGACGCGTTTTTTATCTCTTCCTGCTTGTCGCCGATATCGATTTTATCCGAGCGGCGGTGGCCCGGGTCCCGCCCTCTGCCGCTCTGGCGAGATCGGTCGCAGGTGCGCGACCGTTCGACCGGTCGAATCGATCGGCGCCACGTGATTGCGCCCCCCCCTCCCTCTTCCCTCTTCCCCCGCAGCGCGCGATTCGAGTTTTTCGCGCGGGAAAACGTAGCGGGTCGAAGGCAGCGCGCGCTTTCTGCGCTCCGCACGATTTTTCTCATCCTCGTTCTTTTATCCGAGATAGGTATAGCGTAAGGAAACGAGGTTTGACCGATTTTTCTTGGATGAAGATTTACGGGATTTTTTTTAAATCTGGAAGGAAAATTTTGTGAATCGTAAAGTTGTAAACGTGACTCTTTATTGATAAAGATATCTGAAGAATTTTGATAAAATTTAAAATTAGAATCGTGAGTAATATTTAGAATTTTAGAATAAATGTGGATGAAGGATAGAGTCATGATTGAATTGTTGGATTTAAGGGAATTTAGAATGGAAAAAAAATTGCAGTTTGACTTTAATTTTTTGCAATGGGGGAATTTTGAATTTCGAAAGTAAACCTAAAATTTAGAAATTTAGAATCGTGACGAGTTGAGAATTTGATTCGGTTTCGAATTTCGATCAACTTATAAACTGAAACTTCCTCAAAGTACAAAGATATATATATCTTTGGAATAATAATATCTTAATAAAATTTAGTAATAGAATCGTGACTCGTTTAGAATTTTAACTTAAATTAGAATACAAACGAATGAATATATAGAATTATCAAAATTACAAAATCTTGCTTCAATTTCCTGCCCAACGGAGGGCAATACGAATGAATTTCGACGATCCTTACGACGATAAGGATAAACGGACGAAATTTTTGCGCGTTCAGACACGAGATTATCCGCGTCATCCGGATAATGAAGCGAGGCCAATGTTGTTGCAGGAGGGGGGCGGGGGTGGGATGCGCTACTTTTTCGCATTTATCGTGTCAAGTTGACGCGCGAGGCTTAATTTCGTTACTGAATTATTTTAATTAGTAATACGTCCAATGAATTTTCCGCGTTTCAAAGTTGCCAAAGTGTATCTGTGCATAATGCGCGTTGTAATGCGCTCGCGTGTGGTGGAAAAAAAAAAAAAAGAAAAAATTAGTAAACTTTTTCGAAAAGTTTAAACCGATCCCTCCCCGTTTCTCGTTTCGACGAAGAGAGAGAGAGATTAAAATTGGACGATAAATGAATTTTTAAATCGGGTCGATTTTGATTTCCTCCCCCCTCCTCCTCGATTATAAATACAATTACAAATATAATACGCGTTAAAAACGAGACGTTTGGATAAACAATTAATCTGGTTCAAAAGGTCGACTCGTTGTTTTTCGTAACAGGTTAAAAAAAAAAAAAAAAAAAAAAAGAAGAAAAGGGAATTTTAATTAATAGAGGCAATTTTTTTGTTTTTAATGGACGCATCTCAAGCGTTTAAAAATCCGTTCCAATTTCGTTCGCAACACAACAATATCATCCCCGTCCCGTGCGATATTAATATGCCTTATTAATAAAGGATAAATCGTTTAACCGCCACTTTTTTTTTTTTTTTTTTTACAAATTTTATCGCGCTTTGCGTATCGTTGAAAATACGGATATTCGATTTGAATTCGGTTTCGATTAATTTCACTCCCTCCTTCTCGTGGCTGTTAACAAACGAAAGCAACCGTTACGCTTTTTAACGGGATTTTTATTCGTGATCAATTACGCTATGTCTATGTTAATACACACGAATTAATGCTCGTTACAAAGGGGGCATCTAGGGGTAGCTTTTGCGTCGAGGTGAAATGAATGGAGAGAACGAGAAACCGTGGAGACCGGTTGTTCGACTGAGAGAGAGAGAGAGAGAGAGAGAGAGGGAAGAAATTAACATCGAGAGGGGACGATTTTTACTTTTGCTCGTGTTTGAAAGAAAAAATTATGTCTCTTCTGCGAGAGAATTAAACGAAACAGGGATATAATGAAAGGATAAACGAGGACAGAGAAGAGAGAGAGAGAGGATGTCGTTATAATATTAGTTGGCATTAATTAATTCGAATCCGCTCTTTAGCTCGCTTGTTTACCAGAGAGGCTTGCCCTTTAACGGGCAAAAATAGCAGCGGCCAACGGTTTAGCAACGGTTCAACACGCACACACGACAACAAATCCTATATCTATACATTTCATTTCCCCATTCCGCTTTTCAAATTTACCGCCACGAATCCCTCGCCCATCGAATTCGAACCCCGTTGCGCTCCCTGTTTTCACGCGTGCGACCCCCTGTTCCCTTCGCATCGATCGACGGAATCTCCGTTTTCGAGAATTAATTTCTACCAGGAGAGAAGCCTCTCCTTCTCTTCTTGGACGTGGCGTCCTCGTGCAAGGAAACACGATTAAATAAACGCTCGATATTGGAAATCGTTCGAATTATTTTTCTTACGTTTCTTGACAGAAACAAAAAATTGTTTGAATAATCTTCGATTGTCACACACGCACATCTTCAAAACTAACTATTGGTTACACTCCCTCCTCAGAGATATTTCATACAACCGATATTCATAAAAATCATAAACTTTTATCATAATTCAAACAACTGCTCAACGAACACATGATTTAAACAACTAGCGACCATCCAACGTGCATCCATCCATTCGAAAAATCGATGAGGAACGAAGCTCCTGCGAAATAAATAATCCGAAAGGGACACGCGCCCGGTTTCTCCGTGACCGTTTCCTTCTCCTCCGGGAGTGGAAAGAGGAGAGGAGGGAGGGAAAGAAAAGAACAGAAGCAAAATATCTCCACAACCCCCCCCTGGCCAAATGGTCGGGGTACCGAGAACGGCGAGCCGGTCCCTGAGCCACCCCTCGTGCCTCCCCTTCCTCCCTCCCTCCCCCCGGGTTCGTATCGAGTTCGTTACAGATCCCCGTCGCAAGATCTCCACCCCTCTGGTGGTGTCGTCCCCCACCCGGGCAGACCCCTGCGCGCGCCCCTCCTCCCCCCCGCAGGCCCCGCTTCCACCAAGGACGCGGCAAGCGAAGCGAAGCGTCGCAGCCGCCTCGTATAGAAAGCAGTTGGTAGTCGCGTCCGCGATTTGCGCAACTCTGTCCTCGCTTCCTCTCGCTCCCTCCTCGCGTGAGTCGAGAGCGCGCGCGCGCGCGCTCCAACACCCGCGGAAGCAAGTCAAGAAGCGCAAAGTAACTCGATCCGAAAGTGGTTCGTACACGGTCCGATAAATAGAAAAGGAGGAGAATAGAAGGAAAGGAGGAAGAAGCAAAACAAGACTTTTTTTCTCTCCTTTCCTCTCTCTCTCTCTCTCTCTCTGTCTCTCTCTCTCGCGCGCGCGCGCGGTAATCTGTAATATCCACTCTCTTTCCTTTTCTTTTCTCCTGTTTTTTGCCCGTTTTTTTTTTCGGTGACCGAGTCTCGTTTCGACGAGTCGAGCGAGGAAGAACGGGGGGGGGGGAAGGCAGGGAGGGCAGGGGGAAGGGCAAGTAGGAGGAAGAGGAAGGAAGAGGAGCGAGAAGGGGTGCGCGCACGCGTGCGCGCGTGAACGAGCAACGCGAGCCTCTCTCGTGGGATGCCCGAAGTCGAACGGGAGATCGCGTGTGCCGCGTGCAATCGTCGAGGATTCACCGATTCATCGACCGATACGCGGGCGGGCATCGGCACGGCTTCGACGCCTGCGATCGAACCGCCTGCCATATAGAGAGAGAGGGAGAGAGATAGAGGGGGAGAGGGAGAGACGGATCGATCGGTGGTTTCCGCGCGCGTCGACGCCTCTCACGGCCACCCCCGCCGCCATTGATCCGGCCTATCGACGCGTCCCTCCCCCACGATTGACACGCCGCTTCGACCGATCCCTTCGACCCGATCGACCGCTCCACTCCCCCGAAACAGACGCGGAATCGACGCGGCCCTCGCCTCGTATCGAACAATCGAAGCGGAATCCCGTCCAAGATTCTTTTCACTTCATCGATCCCATCTTTCGATCCATCTCTTTTACGTGTACATATATACATATACATATATACGTATATATATATATATATATATATATATATATACACATACACATATAAAAAGTAATATCCCGATCGAGGAGCGCGAGGAAATCCACGACTATTTCTAGAAGAAGAGGAGGAGAGATGCGAGAGGAGGGAA
>NW_025223857.1:2441479-2448979 GCF_014066325.1 Apis laboriosa
GATACGATACGACGCGTGTCGTTACGTCGTATCGTATAGTCTATGATATAATAATCAGCGTAAATATAACCATAACTTTCTAATCGAACGTGCTATCTCGTCTCGAACGTCGCGCGCACTCGCGCGCGCGTCAAAAGTTTCTGATTTCGCGTTGAAAAATATATATCGTTGTCGTTCCCCTAACTCGTAACTTTCCAACGTAGTGAATTTATCGCGATTTCTCCATATCCATCTTCTTTTTTTTTTCTTTTTTTTTTCCTCTTTCTCTCCTTTCGAACCGAAACTCTAAAGCTCTATAACTCCACGCCGAAAATCGCGCTTCCAAGCTTTCCGATTTAGCCGAGTCTCCCGATAGGTTTAACTGACTAAAGGACGCTCTTCACTCTCGACAGTGGAAAAAAACTAGACTCGAGAGACTTTCTCTCACTCACCCTTTAATGTTTTAGATATTAAATAAATTTCGAGTGAAATGTTCGATATGTATATATATATATATATATACATATACACGTTTGCAACGGGGGATACATACAGGGAGAGATATACGGTGTATATGTAGAGGCGTAAAATCGCGAAGGCGTAACGTAACGCCGCGGAACGGCGAAACGAAAGCCGAGAGAGTCGAGAATGTTTCGGATCCCGGGACCACGGACGAAATCCGTACGAGCGCGTGCACGACGCGCGTAAGAGACGCGGGCGGAAGAGCACACGTGGCACCCACGTGGAGAGGCGTTCCCTTCCATATCATTCAGAGATAGACGCGCGGAATAACACTTTTCGAATTCAACATCCTTTGCCCCGGCACAACACCGCGTACAGGTATTGATCGTGGTCACGCGGTGTTGGCCGTGGCGCGCATGCGCGACCTCGCCGACGCCATGTTGGCCATGCCGCCGCCACGCTGTCCGCCATCCCCTCTCCCGCCCACCGCCAACCCTTATTCGCCGCCGCGTTATCTACGCGATTTCGCGCCCGCGTGCGTGCACCCGCTCGTCGCGCGTTCCCCCTCATTCCCCACGCGTTTTTCGCGTCGAATATGTCCCGAATATTCATCTCTTCGCTTCTTCTCGCGATTCCTTTCGACGAGAGAGAGAAGACTTTCCAATCGTTGGATTAAACGCGTTTCCAGTTTTAGAGGAGGGAGCGAAGAAATCAAACAGCGTTTTTTTTTTTTGATTAACGATCGATGATCCAAGTTTCTAGCTTCGCTTTCTTCGATTGTACTCGAGTATTATTCGAGCTTAAATTAGATATTCGATGTTGTAACTCATCTCAACACCTATATGATTCGAATCGAAAATTTTGTTTCTTTGTTCCCAAATTTAATTCTAGTTGACCACAAGATAGAAGATAGACGACGAGTTTTCTTTACATCCTTTTTTGCAAACGGCAAAGAATGTCAAGAGAGAAAGAGAGAGAGAGAGAGAGAGAGAGAGAGAGAGGGGTCAGAAATAAGAAAAGCAAACTCGCGTTCAGGGAGGACAAACATTTCTCCTCAGGCATCGAGCTCTTTTCTCACCCTCCTTTCCGCCTCCCGTTCCTTTTGTACGATGGCAAAGGCGTAAAGATAATGTCGAGAAGAGGGGTAGAGGAGAGGGACAGTAACTATTCTGCAGCCAGTCGAACCTCTCTCTCTCTCTCTCTCCCCCTCTTCCCTCTTCTTCCCTCTTTAAAGGCTCACGTAAGGGACGCCTGGCAGAGGGGAGGGAGGGAGGGAGGGAGGGTGGAAGAAAAGGTGGCAGTGGCAAAGGGTTCGTCGAGGAAGACAATACTCGGAGAGGAGGAGGAGAGGAAGAAGAAGAAGAAGAAGAAGAAGGGTTCGATCCAGTGCCCTTCAGATTAGAAGTCCCCAGTTGCCATTGTTTCCCACGTTTCTCGTGTCTCGTTCCGTCTCCCCAAGTGTCGCCCCTGTCGTCTCATTAAAAACACGTTCGAAATGCTGGCGCGCGCGCGCGCGCGCTCAGTACAGGTGGTGGTGGTGGCCACTCTCCCCTCTCCCCTCTTTCAAACTTTTCGTTCAAAAATTTCAACGCTCATCTTGCCCTTTCGTAATTTTTGTCCGTTACAATTTCTTTGTCGATTGTCCTTGTCCTCTTCTTCTTCTTCTTCTTTCTTTCGATATACGTATACGTTAAATTTTTTTTCCAAACGTTTAACGGAATCGAAGAAAGGCGACACTAGCATGCACGAGTTGTGTGTAATGCACACAACCTCGTAAATGATTCAGAGCTCGGGGGATCGATGGGAAAGCGGTGCTAATTCCAGTCCGGCGTATCTTCGCTTCGTACGCTTCGCGATATAATGGGCGAGCGCGTAGTTGTAGTAATACACGTCGTATCGATCGTGCCGCGAACTTCGAGGAAACAAACGCGTTTCACCGCCGTTTTCTTCTTCTCTTTCGCGGTTGAAATCATCGCGATGGCCGAGCCTTCGATGGACTCGAACGAGTCCAATTTAGATCTATCTGTTGTACATTTAGGTAAAAAAAAAAAATACTCGAAGCATCGTATCTCCTTTTGATTATAATAACAAGATTTTTCTAAATGTATCTCGAGCTCGATTAATTCGAATAATTTTTCGCCTCGATTCGAACGTATATTTTCGTATATACTTTTGACATAATCGTTTCGGTTTCTGTGTAATATTTCGTGTAAGGAGGCCAAACGATCTTCTCGATCCGACATAAAAGTTTGAGATATCCTTTCGAAAATGATTCGGTACAACGTGTTTACCCGTAACAAGGTGTAATTTTAATGTTACTCTTTGATCGATCGTAAAATAGCATTTTTTCCCCCTCTCTCTCTCTTCGTGCCCGATCTATTCGCGGAAAACGTCACTGGCGACCTCGTTATCACGCCCGACACGTAACCTTGCGGCGATTTCTTTCTTTCTCCCGAAAGAAGAAGAAGAAGAAGCCGCTTAATTTAAACTTCGTTAACCGCGGTTTCGAGATTTTTTTTTTTAATTTTTCTCGAGATTTCACAGTTAAATAAATTCGATCCTATAAAATTAAAATTACTTTAAATCGTAGAATATTTCTCCAATATAATTTCTTCCTTCCGTGTTCGATAGAAATTCCAATTAAAAATTAACCCTGTTGTTGTTAAATTTGTCCATTGCAAAAATGATTCGTTCGATAATGATCGTCTCTCTCTCTCTCTCTGTTGACTGTCATTCGCGCGGTTAATCGCGCTCCATCGAAGTTATCGATCGTTGAAACGGGTCAGGTACATTAGTTACAGAGGCAACGGGACTCCCGTGTCCACGTATTATTTACTTTCCCCCACCAACACGTGTCATTATCCACTCCGATTTCGGTTCCCGTGCCAACATTTTTCCTCAACCCGACTCGAGTCGAAAACAATTTTCGTGCAATCTTTTTTCCATCGAGGATTAAGGAATTAAGGAAAGAAAACGAATTCTTCATAATCTTCGACTCCTCCTCGAAAAGCGATCTTCCAATCCGGATAGGTGGCCCGTACGAATAAAAAATTACAGATGCGAGTGACAGCTGGGTGGAAAAGGTGTCGTTCGCAGGGTGGAGGATAAAAGGAGGGAGGACGTCAAGTGACGTCACGACGTCCCCTCGTGGTACCCGCATCATCTGTCGTCCGTGGAACCGTGTGGTTCGAGGCGGAAAAGAAAGGAAAAAGGGGTAAAAAAATTTCGAGGAGAGGAGAGTGAATAGATTCGATAGATTTCGATTTCGAGGAGCGAGAAGAATTTCCTCCTTCCCTCTCTCTCTCTCTCTCTCTCTCTCTCTCTGCTCCCTCGTGACCTCGATTTCCAACGGTGGCTCCTCTGATAACGCCACCCCCTCCTCCCTCTTCCTGGCCGCTCGCCGCCAGCTGCTCCCGTTTCGATTCTATCCGATTCAGAGGTGTTGCGAGAGGGTGTCTTCGCCTCTCCTCCGATGTTGAAACTTGTTCGGGTGGAAAGAGGTGGTGGCCACGCAGATTTTGGGTCGAATATTTACCTTCGAGTTTGAGGGGGGGGAGAGAGGATTGTGGCTGCCTGATCAAGCAAGAAGCAACTGCCAACGCAGTTGGAGAAGATTTAGTTTCGATTTCGAAGATTGGAGGAAGGGGGGAAGATTAAGAATCGAGGATCCTTTTAGAATTCGAGAAAAGAAGAGGGATAGATTTTAAAAATTTCTTCTGATTTTTCAACATTTTTTTCACAGTTCTCTTCTCGTAGTTGAAAAAGGGATGAAGATAATGGATCTCGATTCATCGAATTCCATCTACAAATTCGTTCCTTCTCCTTATATATTTCGCATAAGAACATATTTCTCCTTCCGTCTTTTTATTTTGGACGACGACTTCGTTCGATTCATCATCGTAAAGTAAATGGAAAAGAAAAGAAAAAAAAAAAAAAAAAAATGGAGCGTTGTCGTTTCTTTTAACTAGATTTTTAAGGGGGCAGGAGGATTAATCGTAGTCGAGAATGGAGGAGGAGAAGAGTCTCATGGGAGGAGGGGCGCTGGAGCACGTGCTGCACGCGTTTTCTCTCGCCTCTCGGACGATAAAGAGGGGGGAGGAGGAGGAGGAGGAGGACCGCCGCGGTTTCCGGCCCGTGGTCACAGGACAATTATTTTCCCCCTGCCTAGCGGAGATATGGCACTTTTTCCAACTATAGAGTGCCTCCCCTCCTCTCTATACGCTCCATTATCAATAACAATAATCGAAGAAATTTCCTCGCAAATTTTCGAGATATGAAAATTTATTCGAAATTCACTTTCCTCGGATTCGAAGGAATCTCGTCGATCGATGCCGATTATCGATGATGGTGATGAATAAGAATATTTGGAACGTATCGATGGATGGTAATATCTATATACAAGAGTTACGCGGTAGAGAAGAATTTTATTAGGGAGAAGCGTGTTGTTACGATAATAGGACGAAACGTTTTGTCCGTTGTTACGAGTCGAGTCAAGTTGGGACGTTTACTCTGTCGATAAAGAGATACAAATTCGAGATTGGGATCTTGAACTCGATAGAATAGAATTTATTCGATTATTTTCGTTTCTCGTTAAGGAAGATTCGAATTTAGTTCCTCTAATTAGAGAATATGTGTATATATATATATGTATGTAAGAAGGATATGATTGGAATTTTGGAATTTTGAAATTCGATCGAGCGGAATTTGTTCGCGTACTACTTCGATAAAAAATGCAACTTTACTTTGAGTTCGATCTTAAACTCGATCGAGTAGGGATTCGTTCGAATATTGCACTCTGATAAAAAAATACAAGCTACAACTATATGTTCGACTTCCAAGGATTTTCTCGATCCTCGAGCGAATAAAAAGGGAAGATGAAGGAGAAAAATAGAATTTTCGCACTGCTCTGGTAAAAAATACAACCGTACTTTCGACCTCGAAGGATCGAATAAAATTTGCCCGTATATTCCTCCTATAAAAAGTACAACTGTACAACTTCGATCTCAAAGGATCTTAAATCCGATCGAGTAGAATTATTTATTCAATTATTTTCGATTCTCATCGAAAAACAAAAACTTTCGCACTGCTAATTAAAAGATACAACTGTACCTTCGATCTCAAACAATTTTAAACTCGATCGAATAAAATTTGCCCATATATACTCCTCCAATTAAAAATACAACTATACAACATCGATCTCGAAAGACACTTGGAAACTCGATCGACGAATAAAATTTACTCACAATCTCAAATAATCTTCGAATCGAATTATTCTCTTTGCGAATAAAAGAGGAGAGAGAAATCGAAATCAAGATCAAAAAAAAAAATAAATAAATAAATAAAACCTTCTTACTCCTCTATAACAAAAAATATAATCGTATCTCTCGAAGGATCTTTATTATCGCCTCGACAAATTCGCTCGCTCGCGATTATTATTTTTCGAGTAATGGGAAGGGGGAGGAGGGGCGGACGGGTAAGCGGTTTCCATGCGGTGTTGGGAGCACGCGCCGAAACGCGACACCTACCGCCTCGAAGGAGGCCATACACATCACACGCTCTTCGCATGTGCGAATCGTGCGTGACGCACCACCAGCGAATTCCGCTCGTCTTGAATTCCCTTGTCAACCATCGCCTCCCTCCCCTTCATCCACGGCACATCCTGTGTCCTGTGGCTTCGCCTCTCCGGATCCCGTTTCCACCTTCCGCTTTCCCCCTCCCCAAGTTTCAATGCAAAACCTTTCCTTTTAAGAAAAATAAAAAAAACTCGATTATCTCGATTATCGCTCTCTTCGAGCGAATAAAAGGCCATCCAGTTTCTGTTTTCATCGTCACGTTATATACGAGTGAATCTCACCTCTGTCCCTCGCTCTATATCCGTCGAGGCGATCCTTTTCTCTCCGACGAAAAGGTCAGAGGTGTTCCGTGTTTCGCTCTCACAACTTTGAGATTCGAAAGATTTAGCGAGTTAGATAAAGGAATATTCGTGTCTTTTAAATCACGTAATTGTCAATACGTGAGAGAGAGAGAGAGAGAATGAGAGATATTCTTCTAAAGTAATTTTCGAAGAAATTTACTTTCCAAGTACGAACGAATTATTCCTTCTTTTTACAACGGATAATATTGTTATGTAACGAATATAATTATATTATATTTTTCTTGTTGAAAGCTTGTCACGTCTCGACATTTGGATCTATAACTGCTATCTTTGCAAGACGTCTATTGAAAAATCACGAAAGAAACTTAGATCGAGAAATGGCTCCCTCTTTCCCATTCTTAGATCGGATAATTACGAAAGGGGAGGAGGGAGGGAGGAAATAAGAGTGGAGGGGGGGGGTCGAAGGTCAGGATTTTCCTACGCTCGACGCAACAGCTGTTCCAGAAAAGGTGTTCGTCGCATCTGCACCTTTTCCCTCCCTCCCCGGCCGGCTATCTAATAGAACAGCCTTTCCATTGCCCATCGCTGGTCGAAAACAAACTTGTCCGACCGGACCACTGAAAAGAAAAATAATCGAGTCTGTTTTCGCAATCGTACTCGTACGTTCGTACTCCTTCCAGATGGGGAAGGATAAATAATTAGAAATAACATATTCAAAAATTTATTATTGAAACTTCTTTTCTATTCGTTTGTCATTCCTATTCTATCTTATATATCCTTCTTCCTTTCTTCCAGAAGAATGGCAGAAGAACGAGGGAAATCCCCCCCTTTTTTTTTCTTCCACCAAAACATGCGAATAGAGAAATAATATAATATAATAGAGGAATATACGTGTAATATGATACCCAGAGAGAGAGAGAGACAGACAGACAGAGAAAGAGAGAAAGAGAAAGACAGATAGAGCGACAAGTTCGAAGAAATTTTTTTCCAACTCGAGCGCCGCCTCGTTGGAAATCATAGGCGCTCCTCTAAATACCTGGGCGGAGGGGGAGAGGAGAGAGAGAGGATGGGAGGGGGGAGGAGTGGCGTTATTTGTTCCCGGCGCGATGAACAGTTGATTTTTCGCGTCGCGTTCCCGCGAAGGCATTGTCGCGGTCGCTGAAAGCGCGCGGCTCGAATTAAAC
>NW_025223857.1:2453979-2463564 GCF_014066325.1 Apis laboriosa
CGAGTCGCTTCGTGAATAATGCGAAGCCCCGCCGAAGGCGCGCAGTATTTTGATCTCCGCGAATCGGCCGATAGTTCTTCGCCCTCCCCTCCTAGCGAATTTTCCAATCGATTCAGATTCCAAGATTCCAGACTTGATATCGATCCCCCCCTCCCCCACACCGATTTATTTATGAAAAAAAATTCGAATACATTTTCT
Source organism: Apis laboriosa (assembly GCF_014066325.1). Taxonomy (NCBI): domain Eukaryota; kingdom Metazoa; phylum Arthropoda; class Insecta; order Hymenoptera; family Apidae; genus Apis; species Apis laboriosa. The sequence continues at coordinate 2,454,178 of NW_025223857.1, forward strand.
ATCAACAATTAGGGATTAACGAGATTTCGATTGAGATCGGAGAATTTTAAATATTATATCTTCGAATTCTATCCTAGTTTCTTCCGATCATCTATTCATTCACTCGTTCCATTCGTAGTGAAATTCGCGCGCGATTCTCCGTATAGGAAATAATATCGAATCAGAATATCATCCTTCTTCGATTTAAAATTTTTAATATTCCCTCTCGTTGCAAAAATTATTCATTTATTTATAGGTTTTATAATGCAATTATACATGTATACATCTTGGATCGTTTGCTTCTCGAAAATCTTTCTCGAAAACTTACATACGTATATTTAGATCATTCGAAATAATATATGCCCCTCTTATATATTATTTTCCAAGAAAAACTTGCATCGCAATTACAACCTAGTCAAATTCCGCCTTTTTCAATCAAAAATTCAATTTCGATGAATCGAAATATCCAAATTCTTGCCCACAAAAGGGGAAGAAGGATAAATCGAAATCCGGATAATTTAATCACCCGTCTCCTCGAAATTCGAATTCGAGCGAATCAACCTCTTTCCCGGAAAAGGAAACCTACGAATTCTAACTTTCATTTCCTCCCTCTCCCGTATCGCTCTAACAGAGAAACGACTCCAAATAGAAGGAAGGAGAGGGTGGGCGGAATAAAATCAGTCTATCTCAAAAATCGGTGGTCTCCATGGCGGAGGAGGAAGGAACCGATAGCGGCTGCTCGAGCTTCGATTCGAACGGAGTCGAGAAAGTCTAACGTGCTCTCCCCCCTCCCCGTCCAAGTTTAATTAGGTGCGCCTACCTACCTATCTATCCACCTATACTCTCTGTATGAGTGCTCCACATCTCGCACGGGAACCGATACATACGTAGTAGGGATCGCTGTATCGAGGGAAATGGACGTTGCGATGCGCCTTTGGAAGGGAGCAGGGGAGGGGATGGCCGGCTTAAAAGGACTCGACCACTGGAGCCTGAGAGGTGGGAGGGGAAGGACGTACGGCTCTCTCTGTACGCACACGTGTACATCGGCGAGCAAAAGTTGCAGCACGCGAATATTCGATATATTTCTTGACGAATGTCAATGTGACGAATAATACTCTCGTCCCACGAGTACGCTTCTCGTTCGTTTCTCTCATTCTCGCTCGTGAAATTTATACACGGATGGATTTCGCTCCGATTCTCTATCCCTTTTTTAACGACGAGAGCCGAGTTTGGATTACCGCGTTACGTAAAAAACTGTTCGGAATTTTTTCTTTCGTTGTTTATATTACTCGCTCGCCTCGTGTAAAATGGAAAATTGATCCGGTCACGACGGAAATATGATTTTGAATTTGAATTTACGTAATCAAAAAGTAACAACAATTCTCTCAATTCTACTTTAATTTCTTTTCGGTCTAGGCGCGAAAAAGTGATTCCCTATATATATATATATATATATTCATATTCAACGCCACCATACCATATATATATATAAAATCATCCCTCGGTGATACTACGTACTTTTGGCAGGCAGTGTACCCAGGGCGCGTTCGAGTGGCTAGATTCAAATGGACTGGTGCACACGTGTGCATCCTCGGATGTACGTAGGTGGGGTGGATGGGGGGGATGGCAGAAATGGACCGTTGCCTCGAGCACGAGTCGCGCTGCTATGTCACTGGGAGAGGAAGGGAGGGGAGGGAGGAGGGAGGAAGGGCTCGACTTTTGTACACGTCAGATTGAAATTTAGCGTAGGATTTGAATGAGGAAAGGCCGAAGAGTAGCGAGATTACCTCCCTGCCCCCCCTCGTCTCCCGTTACTTTCGACGTGCCTCGTCCGACGTTTTTCGTCCGACTTAGCCGTCGCTTCGACGCCGATCGATCGATTTTCTATTTTTCTTTTCTCCCTCTCTCTCTCTTTCTCTCTCTCTCGGTTCGCCCTTTTTCTCTACCTCTCCGCTTATCTCGAGAGAAACCGTCATCGGAGCGTTCGTTTGCTGCTCGTCGCCGCTCCTTTTTTATTCGTCGCTATGATCTTTCTCCGGGGGTAAATGGGCGCCTTGATCAACCTTGGAAACTTTCTTTTTTTTTTTTTTTTTTCTTTCTCTTTCTTCTTTCCCCTTTCCCTCTTTTTCTAGAATAGGTTCTTTGAGGCTGATTAGGGGAGATGGTACGTATACGAAATTCTTCGAAATTCGAAAATCGACGAATTTGTTTATCGATTAATTAGAATACATTCTTCGTTCGTTTGTTGTTAAAAGAACAAAAAATATAGATGTATATAGATAGAGAATCTTCAATGATATTCGAAATAATGGCGTTTCTTTGGCGTTAGGAGATAGTATATGTAAAAAAAAAAGAAGAATCAGATTAGTTTGTGATATTATCTCCTCTGATTAAAACAAATTGTTATTAATTAATAAACCCGGATAAAGATTCCTTACATTTCGTGAGAGATGTAATTCAAGTAAAATCCACTTTTCGTTCGTTTGCTATTAAAAAAAAAAAAATAGTCTCCAATGATAGAATCAAAAGTCTTCGATTCTTCGAAATTTGTCGACGAGTTGTTTATCGATCCCGTAATCCAATTATCACTTTTCGCTTTCGTTTTCTAACATGATATTCGAAATAAAGCGGTTTCCACTGCGGTTTCTTCTGTCCAAAGAAGGATCTTATTGAAATTCTCGTTAAATCCACCGAAAATTGTCCATTTCACTCGATATCTTGAAAAACCTTTTTCCTACATATACACACACACACACACAAACATATATATATATATATCGATAAAAGAGAATTCCTCCAGTTTCACGAGGCTATCGCTCGTCACCCCTCCCGAAAATATTCGCTTCGACAAATAATCGGCAATAATGAAGTTGCTATCCTGTCAAACGCACACCACTCGCTCTCGTGATTCGCAAAAATTTCAAAAACAACTCTCCTCTCCCCCTCCCCTCCCCCATTGATAAACGAGCATTTCCTACTACCTGTTTATTTTATTTTTCGCTTTTCTCACACATTTTCAAAAATCAACGGAGAAAATCGAACGTTCCTCTTCTTTCAAAAGTCGAACTCGATATTTCGATTCTTCCCATCTCGAAGCAAGAGGAGGGGGGTAGGACAGACCTCGATATCGAAAATTCCCCCAAAACTTTTCGCGGAAAATTCGCGATTTCTTTCGCGAGGCTGGCTCCAATTAACCGAGGCTGACGTGTCTCGAGGGAAAAGTTGTCGATGGTGGTTGTCTGGAATAAGGGGGGGGGGAGAGGAGGGGGAGGGGTGAGAGTTTAAGCGGCCCTTAATTCGTGGGAATCGAGAGGGTTGTCCTGTTTCGAAAGTTTCGAAAGAGGGAGGGGAGGGCACATTCGTCTTCTAATCAGATCAATTTTTCGATAATGAATCCTTCCGAACCCACCAGAGGGGAGGTGGGGGAAGAAAGTGTTGCTCGCTTCTTGTCCCCTCCCCCCCCCTCCCCCTCCTCCCTCCCCGCTTCTTAAAAAACAGCCTCGTCTCGAAAGTCGTTAATGCCTTTAGAGCCTCTTCGTGTTTCCTAGATATCCGATGACCGACGAGGGGTGAGGCTTCCGACGAGGGGTCGGCCGGCCGCGGAGAACCCACCCGTTCTCCGTCTAGTCGCTTCGTCCGCCATTCCTCTTCCCTTCAATTTTTATATCATATATATATATATACATATACATATACATATACATATATATATATATATATATATATATATATATATATATATATATTGTTTTCGATAATTGAATTTTTTTTAAGAATTCTCCATTCGAGGAGGATGTGCTTCGTCCGCCATTTCTGTTCACTTGAACTTTTATTCACACCAATATATATATTGTTTTATACAATATATTATACAATATTTATATTATTAAATATAATACAATATTTAAATTATTATTATTACAATATATATATATATATATATATATGTTGTTTTCGATAATGGAATTTTTTCCAAGATTTTTCTCAAGAATTATCCAATTCGGTTATCGATATCATATATGTTCGATTTTTTTCTATACATAGTTTCACTTTATTTATACGATAAATTGAATTTTCCAAGATTTTAATCTTCCAATAATAGCGTAATCTTCCGGGAAAGGCTTGACAGTTTTACTCTGTTCGTACGTTGTTTTGGGTAAATTTTCCAAAATTTTTGGCTGTACGTACAGAAATATATATAAATCGGTGTATTGTAAAATTGGAGCATCGATGTTGAATATATATATAGTCTTCTTCCGCGAATAGTCGAACAAGTCGATCGACTTGTGGGTGGATCTCTTCCCTGGTTTTCGAAAATGTAACGGCGCCAATAATATTTCCCGCCGCTTAAGCGATCCTCGAGCTTTGTCCAAGATCGATTCCACTCTCTTTCACTATTTAGTGGGCTACGCAAAACGATTTTTCGTGCTAAAATTCGCGCGAAAAATCGGCTTCGACGCTTCGATGAAAAGGATTTGGAAAGGAGAAAAGCAAAATTCGAACGAATCGGAAGAGGAAGGAAAAAGGGTGATTAGAGAGGGAGAGAGAGGGATACCAATTTTCAGGAAAGGCGCAAATGTATATACACGGCAATTTTGGAAAATTGACATGGAAAAAGGAGGGGTTAGGAATTATTTAGTCGATTACGGGATATGGGGAGAGGGGGGCTGGTTTAAGGTCGAAAATGCTGGCTGATTAGACGGCGGCTTTTGTTATCGACGTTTCGAAACGACGGCCGATTAACCGGTGGACGACGCTCGGACGCCCACTTCGTGGAAAAAAGTTGGCATCTCGTGAAAATTGCGGAGGACCGGCCCGATTGGCCGCGCCTCGCGCCCTCCTGTGAAACTTTTCTTTGTTCCCGCCGTCTCGAATGATCCACCATTCCCCCATCGATCCGATTATCGTTCGATCGATTACCTCGGATTCGCCTTCCCTCGTTACCCGAATTAATGAATTTCCGCCCCCACCCTCTCCCTTGGAATTATGCAGCAGATTTTCGCCTCGTGTCTTAACAGGGAGGGGAGGGATTGTCAACGATCGGGATCGTTTGATTGACACGTCTCTCGAATTTGATCCGTCCCACCACGAATTTTCTCTATTTTCTTCTTGGTCAACTCGGGGGAGGGGAGGATAGTTGGATGACCGATTTGTGGAGTAGCCCGGTCGAGAGCGCCGCCGAAGCGAGAGCGCGTCGGGCGGGCGAATTTTTTGATCGAAATTTCGGGGTCCGCGTATCATTGAGCAAGGAAAGACATCAATAAATAAATATAGAACGAGAATGTTGGAAAATTTCGAAATGCGAATTTAATTTATCGTGGAATAATTCAACCGAGAGCGCGGTTCACGGGGTTCACATGTCGAATAGCAAGGAACAATGGTATATATATAGGGGTCCACGTATCGGGTGGCAAGGAACGATTAACATTTGGACGGAACGAAAATGAAGAATATAAATAAATCGTAAGATAGGAAATTTTGCATAAGTAGAATCAAATAAGACAAAATTGGAGTATAATCGTTGTGATCGAATCTATCGAAGAATCTTTGGACAGGATAAATGCAAATAATTCAACCGAGAGTGCGAAAATTCATCATAAGAACAACGGTATATATAGAAAACGTGGTAAACCGGGGTCCACATATCGAGCGGCAAGGAACGATTAACATTTGGACGGAACGAAAATAAAGAATATAAATAAATCGTTGGATAGGAAATTTTGTATAAGTAGAATCAAATAAGACAAAGTTGGAATATAGTCGTGATCGAATCTATGCTCGGAGAATCTTTGGACAGGTATAAATGCAAATAATTAAACCGAGAGTGCGAAAATTCGTCCCACGGGGTCCACATGTCGAACAACAAGGAACAACGGTATATATATATATATATAGGAAACCGGGGTCCACGTATCGACTGGCAAGGAACGATTAACATTTGGAACGAAAATAAAGAATATAAATAAATCGTTGGATAGGAAATTTTGCATAAGTAGAACCAAATAAGACAAAATTGGAGTATAATCGTTGTGATCGAATCTATCGAAGAATCTTTGGACAGGGATAAATGCAAATAATTCAACCGAGAGTGCGAAAATTCATCATAAGAACAACGGTATATATAGAAAACGTGGTAAACCGGGGTCCACATATCGAGCGGCAAGGAACGATTAACATTTGGACGGAACGAAAATAAAGAATATAAATAAATCGTTGGATAGGAAATTTTGTATAAGTAGAATCAAATAAGACAAAGTTGGAATATAGTCGTGATCGAATCTATGCTCGGAGAATCTTTGGACAGGTATAAATGCAAATAATTAAACCGAGAGTGCGAAAATTCGTCCCACGGGGTCCACATGTCGAACAACAAGGAACAACGGTATATATATATATATATAGGAAACCGGGGTTCACGTATCGGGCGGCAAGGAGCGATTAACATTTGCACGGAGCGAAAATAAAGAATACAAATAAATCGTTGGATAGGAAATTCTGCGTAACTAGAAATAAAGAACAAAATTGGAGTACAGTCGTTGTGATCGAATCTATGTTCGAAAGCGTGGGATAAATGCGAATTGAATTTGGAAATAATTCAACCGAGAGAGTGCGAAAATTCATCGCACGGGGTTCACGTGTCGAACAGCAAGGAACAACGATATAGAATATATAGAAAACCGGGGTCCACGTATCGCGCGGCAAGGAACGATTAACAATTGGACAGGGAAAAGGGAATACAAATGGACAAATATAAAACGAAAAGGAATAAATCGTTGGATAGGAGATTCCTACAGCAACTAGGTAGAACCGAATAAGACAAAGTTGGAACGAGAGAGAGAGAGAGAGAGAGAGAGAGAGTGTGGGCAGAGGGGGTGGGTGCGATCTAACGGCGACGACGTAGTTGCTTCCATCGGGTAGTTGTGTAACGGAGGCCACAGGGACGGCGATACGGAGGATCGAGGGGAGTTGGCGGGGGTTGGTGCGCCTTTGTAACGACGCGGGGCACCGTGCATGTAACGAGTTTCCAATAATGGCTCAGCTGCGTTACGCCATTGGCCGAACAGTTTCGTTCGCCGGCACAACCGAAGTCGAACCAGAAGAAACCTTACCGTCCACCCTCCCCCCCCCTCCCCCCTCGAATCTTTCGCGATTTCAGCATTTTACGACCGACTTTTCGACCGACTCTCTCTTTTTCCTCTTTCTTTCTTTCTTTCTTTCTCGTCTCTCTTCGATTCTCTCGCTTCGTTCGAAAACGTGTATATACGTATCGTGTATGTGACCGCTCGTTCACAGGAATATTTCCACGAAATTTCGAAACGATTCGATCCGATCAGGCGTTTGCAATAGGCGCCCTACCTCCCTCCAATTAGGAGTTTTATAATTTTTTTTTGTTCCGAGGACCGGCGGTTCCATCCCCCTTTTCATACTTTTCGCTTCCTTTCAGCTTCCTTCCGTCCATCTCCCTCCCCCCTCCCTTACTCTTTCACCTTCCTTATTAGACGCCAGCCTTTTCTTTGCCCGACGATTCTTCTCTTCGGTTTCTTCTTCGCTTCTAACCGGCAATTTTCCTCCCCGATCTTTCAACCCCTTCCAATCCGTAACTTGGATAGATCTCTCCTCCTCGAATTCCATTCAATCCGCTATTTTTCGTCCCTCCACCCTCCCTCCCCTTTCTTACCTAGCGTGTTTCTTACTTTTCGATCTCGACCAATCGATCTCGTTCCCCCTTTCTCGCCACTTAATTACCGCCCCGTCCCTTTGAACCCCCCACTCTTTCCTCGATTTTCTCTCTCACTTTTACCTTTCCTTCCTTCTTCGATCTCGAATTCCCGAATTTTGGCGGGGAAAAATCGTTTCAAACTTTGTAAAGGGGTTAAGGGGTTGTCTGACTGCAAGTTTTCTCTTAAAAGCGGGAAAAGAGCGATTCCATCGCGAAACACCAGCTAATCCAGCTAAACTCCCTGATCACCTGCAAAGCAGCTGCGACCGATGGCCCGAAACGAGACCCGTCTCGAAACAATGTCCCCCTCCCCCCCCTCCCCCCCTCCCCCTTCGAACGTTCGGTCATTGATTCACGGACGTTGATTTATTAACCGTCTCCCATCCCTTTCGTCGCGGTCTTCGACTTCGATCGCCCACCTCCTCCATTATTTCCCGTACGATAATAATAATTGCCACCACATCGTTTGGTCATCGTTCGAAAACCCGCCAATCGAAATTATTATCCCCCGCAGTTAGTGCAGTTAGAGGGGTGATGAATAGAAATATCGTATCCTCCTCGACGAAACAATAATGTATATATATATATATATATAAAATATATTTGGAAATGGCAAATTGCAACAATTCGATGGAAACAATCCGAGGAATTCGCCCTCCCCCTCTCCAGAAAACGGATTATCGAGGAGGTATACAGGGTGGGGGAAACGATAACAACAAGTGGACGAAATTCATGCGTCCTCGGTCTTTTAACGAGCCATGGGTAACCAACCGGTGATGTCTTCTGGCCGACTTTCACGGAGCTATTATAAGCTCGAGTATTTTCATTATTATGCGGCAGTATTTTTTCCCTCCCCCTTCTCTCTCTCTCTCTCTTGCGGCCACTTCGCATTGATACTCCTCCCCTTCCCTCTTTTCTCTCGTCGATGGATCCTCCCCCCTCTTCCTCCTCCTCTTTCGATACAGCGTCGCGGATCGACGTAACGATCCACTTATGGAAAATGCCACGGGGAGAAGAAGAAGAAGAAGAAGAGGAGGAGGAGGAGGAGGAGGAGAAAGGCTCTTCTACTCGGACATCGGCCCCCTTCCCTCCTCCCCTCCTCCATCCATTCTCCCTTTTCTCTCTTTTTTTTCCAAGAGGAATCCTCTTAGCGAGTGCCTCCAGTGGCCACCCCCTCCCCCCCTTCGTAAAATCGCGCCTCCCCCATTCGCACCGTTCAAATTTCAACGACTTTGGACTTTGGACTTCAACTCCAAGAATTTAGAATATATATATATATATATATATATATCGTTCTCCTTGGAAACTAGAGTTAAAGGAATGATCGAAGATTAATCTTATCCCTTCTGTCCAAGAGACAGAAAAATTTTAGGAAATGAGAATAGCAGAATGGTAGAAAACAAGGGATGAAGAGAGAGAGAGAGAGAGAGAGAGAGAAGTGGAGGGAGGCCGTCATAACGGGAGCATCCGACCGCCAATTAATTAGCCAGTTAATTAAACATTTAGACGCCGCTGGCGGTCGCCTAAAATTTAATTCGGCCATTAATTAATGCAGCCGCGGCGCGCGGGCGCCGCGCTCGAGCGCGGCTGCTCCCGCTGCTCAACAGCGGCGGGGAGGGGTGGGGCGGAGGACAAGCTGGAAAATGCATTATTATATACACACACATATATATATATATATATATATA
>NW_025223857.1:2464044-2467519 GCF_014066325.1 Apis laboriosa
AATAATAATAATAATAATAATAATAATAATAATAATAATATTAAAGAAAATATATATATATATATATATATATACACGAAAGATGAAGAGAGAGAGAGAGAGACTGATTAGAGGGATGAGAAAGAGAAAGAGAAAGAGAAAATAATAATAATAATAATATTAAACGAAATATATATACACGAAAGATGAAGAGAGAGAGGGACTGATTAACGAGGTCGAAGAGAAGGTGGAGGGGGGAGGAAGCGACAAGCACATGTGCGCATAATGATCTCCGGGTATGGGGCAGGTTATGTCGGCCGCGGGCCGAAAGGTTGCCTTTAATTAGCATAACTACCGCGTACCAACGTTAGCCGGAACGTAGGTCTGGCCTAGCCGGCCTGGTTGGCTGGCTGGCTGGCTGGCTGCTCTGCCTCTCTCCTCCGTGGTATGGTGGTAATATGCGCCCCGACTAGTCCTTGAGTTATTGCCTGATCAATAATCTATATGTAGCCGGGAACACAGTAGTGGCGGCGTGCACACCGTGGGGCGGGCAGCAGCCACCCCCCTCCTCCTCCTCCTCCTCCTCCTCCGCCTCCTCCTCCTTCTCCGCCTCCGCCTCGCTGTCCACGTAAAGCCGAGCAGGCATCGTGCAGCCTCTCTCTCTCTCTCTCTCTCTATCGCGGCTCTCTAAGCTTCCACCGATGAATATTGCAGCTGGGGTATCGTTCCTCGCCGATAAATCTTCCGCCTCCTTCCGTGCAAAACGGGAAAAATATCCGCGTGTCTATATATATATTATATATATATACATGTATATATATATATACGTATACGATGTTCTGGTAATTGCGACGAGAATATGGCGATTGTCGTGAAGGTGTGCAGGGTAATTATAGAGCGAGTCGTATGCATGGATGAGGCGAGGGAGGGAGGATCGTGCCACGATTATCGAGACACTGCGTGTGTACTTGTGCAGGGTGGGCGGAGGGTTGGGTGGCCGAAAACAGAACTGGGCTAACTTCCGGGCCGCGAGTGGAATGAGCGTTAAGAGGTATTAGGGGAGGGTGTATATGCGTGTGTATATATGTATATATGTATATATATTATATATACGTATTATTTTCCCTCGTGCTCCGTTCAGCAGGGCATAACGGTGCTCCCTTTATTCCTTTCTCCCTCCTCCCTCCCCCCTCGCCTATTTTTTTCTCGCTGCTTTATTTCTGCCACTCCTCCTCCTGCCTCCCCCTCCTGCTCCTGTCCTTCGTAGAAATGGAATGGAAAAATGCTTCCGGACGGTGGTCGAATGTATCGCCGAATTTTTTCGCCCGGGTTTATATTCGAGTATACTACTGCTACTCGCCCCGTCGATTTTTCTGCCGTTGGCAGCTTGGATGAAGATTACGCGCGCTCGTAAAATGGAAGGGAGTGGGGGAAAAGTTGCTCCGTCTCTCGTCGAAGCAGAATATCTCGGTATGGCCAATTTTTTGTTTTGCGAATTTAACAAAATTTCTGTTTAATTGGAAAATATTACAATCGAAGAACGATCGTAATTTTCCCTCCCTTTTCTCTTTATTTTCTAATTACTTTATCATTATAGGGATTTAGATGGTCGATATATAGATATTTCGTATGATTCTCGGCTTGGCGCACGAGGGGAAAAAGACGATCGAAATCGGACAGTGTCGTCGCGCGGTGTTACGCGGTCTGACCTATATCGGCCGTTTCTACTTGCGCTTCAACCTCGAAACGAGCGTTGCGAACGGAACGCTTTTCGTATTCCTTCTTTATTCACGATCGTTTTTAAACGAATCTCGCATTTCGATGGTCGATCGAATCTCGAGAGAAAACCCTTCGACAACTCCTTTTTTTTTCCCTCCCCCACCCCTTTTCAACTTTAGAAAAACTGAAGAAAAAGGTAGTTAAGAGATAAAACGTGGAGCATCGGTCAGTCAATTCGTGGAACGACACTCGGGCTCGTCAATTCGCCGTCATCGTCGATCCAATCCCAATCGAGTCCCCCTAATTATCACGATATATAATCGTGAATAATGGCGAAGAATTACGATGTATTATATATATCTGGCCTTTTCTTCTGCTCCTCCTCCTCCTTCTCCTCCTCCAAGAATCCTATACCAATCGGTGTAGGGGAGAACGTTGTTGTTGTTGTTGTTGTTGTTGTAATCCGATTAGTGGAGCTAATTAGCGATCGACTGTTACGAAACTCATCGGACGATATTTTGATAGAATCGAGTATACGTGGAAAATATTATTCGCGTATATATATATATATATATATATATATATTACTTTGAATCGAATTGAATCGAAATTAGAGGAGGGGGAAGGGGAGGGGAGGAAGGTTCTCGATGCTCGTTTCTCCGATTGATACTCTGCGACGAGGACGATAGAATTCGGGACGTTGATGCGTTTTTAGAATTTTTTATCCTTTAAAATTACCCTTCTTCTCTCTCTCTCTTTCCCGCTCCTTCTTTTTTCTTTTCTTTCTTTTTTTATCGTTACAAGAGTAATGGAACGACGGGTAGCGCTCTCGTTGCTATTCTTTCTATTAGAAATAATCGAACTCGGTTATTCCTCGGCATTCTTTCCAGCCAAGGGGGAATCGATTTTGGCATTCACGGTATTGTTTCCATTAAGGGCACTCAAACTCGCTATCTCCGTCTTCTTCGATATTCGCCTCGATAATCGCAGACCGCCTCCCATTAGAAATGATCAAACTCCCTCCCTCCCTCGATTATTTCGAAAAAAAACCATCCAAACCGAACTCGACTCCCCAAAGTTAAAAGAGAGAGAGAGAGAGAGAGAAAAAGGAAAAACATCGAAACTTTTAAGGGTTCGCTCACCCCGACGATAGTCAAGACCCCTTCTCACGTGTGCGTCGTTGCAAAATCGAACAAGGAAATTCCTTCTCGATCTCTCTCTCGGTGGTAACCGCGCGGCTACTAATTTCGAGGGTACAGAGGCCAGGTACAGAGTGGAGTGGAGAAGAGGAAGGAGGGGGAGGGGGAGAGAGGAGGTAGACCTGTCGCGGTGACGCGTTCGAGGAAAAAACGAGGCGAGGGTGGGCGAGCGATCGGAAGCGAGCGAGCGAAAGAGAGAGAGAGGGAGAGAAAGGGAGGAGGAAGGGAGAGGAAGAGAGAAGAAAGGCAGCGGAGCGACCAGTCCGGTTCTGGTTCGACGCAGTTCGGTTCGGTTCCTAGCCAGTAAGCGGTAGATTAAAGAGAAATGGCTACACGTTCATATTGATTTTTGTCCTCAGTTCGCGGGTGGATACGAGAGAGAGAGAGAGAGAGAAAGAGAGAGAGTGAGTGAGGGCGAGGGTGGCTCACTGGTCGAGGCGAGCTCACTGAGGAGGAGGTGGAGGAAGAGGCGGAAGAGGTGGTGGTCTCTGTACATCGGAGAAAGTACGGAGACCAATCTCTCTCTCCCTCCCTCTCTCTCCCTCTTTCCTCGTGTCTCGCCTCTATATATATATATA
>NW_025223857.1:2467604-2478465 GCF_014066325.1 Apis laboriosa
TCTCTCTCTCTCTCTCTCTCTCTCTCTCTCTCTCTCTCTCTCGTATCCACCCCCTTCTCGATCGCTGCCTCTCTCTCTCTCTCTTCTCCTCCTCCAGCCAGCGGCTTCTCATCCTACGCTCTTCGAGCCCCGCCACCCTGTCCACCCTCCTCCACCCCCGCGTCCCAGCGTGCTGGTAGCCGCCGCCGCCGCCGCCGCCGCCGCTCTCTTTTTCTTTCCCGCTCTCTCTGTGCATTCACCGCCACCGCTACCTCTAACCCACCCATCCTTGTCCCCGTTCCATCCGACGCGGTCTGTCAGCCGCGGGGGCGGGGGGCGGGGGGCCACCCGCCCCCCGCCCCCCGGCTGAAAACTCGTCAAAAAATATACATTCCACGACGGGCGGCCGATACGTCGATGCCTGTAACCGAACCGAGCAGGTTCGAGGGGGGCGGCTCGAGTCGACTGATAGGGGGGAGGAGAAGGGGGGGGAGGAGGAGGAGGTATACCGATAACGATGCAAATTTTCCAGGTTTCTCCCTTCTGTCCGCCTTCTGGCTGCGGCTCTCGAGTGGAATGGCGGTTCAGAGAATGAAGTTGAGAGAATTATAGGAGGGGGAGGGGGGGGCTTCTCTTTTCGAGAGATGTCAAAGTTGCATTACTCTCTCTCTCTCTCTCTCTTCGTTTCTGAAATTAACGTTTTTCTTAAATTAATACCTCGGTAGATATAGTTTCTCGCGGGGGAAAGACGTTTCTCGATCGAAATCCATTCGAGCCCCCCCCCTCCCACGTGCCCTTTATCCACGCTTGCGGTTCTAACCGCACGGCGGCTCGCATAACGAAATTATCGCGCCGACTCGGAAATTGCGCGCGTGGAAAATCGAGTTTGAACCGTGATCTATGATCGAACTCATTGGGGGCGGAAATCGTTCTTAACTGCCGCCGATGATGCCCTCCCCCGTCTCATACGCTCTCCATCTTCCTCGAACCGACTACAAGGCGAATTTATTATCATTCTCCAGACTTTAGGAGATTCGAAAGAGATATAGTATATACGTGGTGGTAAATGGAAAGGATAGGGGGGGGGGGAAGGAAGAAGAAGAAGAAGAAGAAGAAGAAGAAGAAGGGAAGGAGATTGGGAGTGATGAGTATTCCTTGGAAGAGTGTATACGGCGAGGAATAATATCTTGGAGTGAAAGAGAGAGAGAGAGGGAGGGAGAGAACTTGACAAATTTTCAATAAGATCGCTAATTGGCCGGTTATTCCATCCCACCCACCCCACCCCCGCAGCGAGAAAGAATTCAGCGACGCCGGACTTGCACCCGCCCCTCCNCTCTCTCTCTCTCTCTCTCTCTCTCTCTCTCTCTCTCTCTCTCGCTACCGCCATCGCTCGGCCGATATTCCCGCTCATATCCCCCGGCTATCAATGTATAGCCGCGTTATCGATCGGGTCCGGCTTTCATTTTTTTGCTTATTTGACTTTTCGGCCCGGGCTTTCGTCCGTTCGTTAGCTCTTCTTCGAGGGCCATCGAACGACGCCCCACCGCAAATAATTTTCCAGATAAGCCAGCGCGCGAGCCACCACCTCTCCCCTCCCCCCTCCCCCCTTCGTTTCAGCCTGGAAATTTTTTTTTTTTCTTTCGCTCCTCGATCCTTCCCTCGCTCCTCGTGCAACGATTTATCCCTCCATTTCTCGATCTATTTTCTATTTTCGTTTCTTCTTCCTTCCAAAGGGGGGAGGGAATGGCGTTCGAGCAGAATTTTGTCCAATATCTCAGAGCTGTGTTTGACGTATTTATTATTATTACACGTTGCATCGTCGTGTTAAGGATATATATATATATATATATTCGAGATATTTCGAGATCTTCTTAATTCGAAGCTCCATCTCCTGTGGAGAGAAGAGAAAAATCCGAAATGAAAAATTCCGCCGGATGGAAATAATGCCTCTCTCTCTCTCTCTCTCTTTCTCTCTCTCTCTCCTCCCTCGCTTTGCCCCCGAAGTTGATCGATTCCTCGATCGATCCCGCGGCTTACAATTACCTCGACCGCCCCCTCCTCCCACCATTGCTCGCCACAGTTCGAGCCTCCCCCTACCCCCCTCCTCTCTCCCCCCCATTGCCTTCGAAACTCTGCCGGTATTCCGGCGTATTATTAATAAAATATTATAGAGCGCTTTATAAAAAAGTGGCTGGCCGGAGAGATAGATGGGAGGAGGGGTGGAGGGGGGAGGGGGGAGGGGGAGAGGCCTCGAATAAACCACAGATACCTATATATATATATATATAGAGAGAGAGAGAGAGGGGGGTAGGTTGGAAGGGTGAAAGGTGCGCGCTTCAGAGGGATGGGGAGGGGGCGGGGGTTGTGGAGTTCCGTGGAGAGCGATATATTGCGACTAAACCAAACTGACGGAATGCCAAAACTTTTTTGTAATTAAATTTTTCACCGCGGCGAAGAGAAAGGCTGCGGGTGCTCGGCGAGGGGAGGGGGGGGAGGGGGGGTGGCGGTGGTGGCGGTGGTGCTATGCAACGGCACCACGGCTCGCACAGCTTTTTTCGATGGCGCAGATTTTTTTCTTTTTCCCTCCCTCCCTTTTTTGGAAGGTCCTCCTCCTCCACCTCCTTCTCCCTGTGGAGCGGCTCTTTTGCCCCCTTTTTGGGTCACGGGGGTGTAGCCCCCTCTTTTCTCGCAGGAAAAATAATAATAATAATAGTTGAGGGAAACGTTATCTCGTTCTATTCTTTCTCTCTCTCTCTCTTTCTCGTTTCGTTTCCGCGGGAAACTCTGTCGAGGGGGGGAGGGAGGCGCGCGATACTCATCGAGATCCGAGAGCGTATTATTTCAAAAAAAAATTTCGTTCGAATGGAATTTCTTACTTCGTTTTATTTTGGAGATTCAAAGTCTCACTTTGAAATGGAAAGGGTATACTTTCAATTATCCCCCCCCCCCTCCTTTTATCTTAAACCTCGAATCGGGTTCCGCGTCTTTTTGCGAAGATTGTTACATGTACGATCGTATATCGATCTCTTTTTTTGCTCGAGATCGAAGCTAAACTTCCACGCTGATTCCCCACGAAGACTTAGATCGATGGTTTCGTCCCCCCTCCCTCTTAAATCTGGAGGATCTATTCGTGGGGGATTAAACGCGTTGCGTGCTCTGCTCGATCAACGCGCTTTCGAGCATACACGCACTTTTCAACTCGAGTTTATAAAGTGTTATTTATCACGTCTATTTATCACGTAGATCTCTCTTTTTAACGTTTTAACTATTACTTATTATACACAAGTAAAATTGTATCTGTTAATTATTACTTTACTTTACTACGAATAATGCTCGAGAGTACGATATCTTGGTGAAGCATTCACCTTTGCGCATACACGGTATTCGGTATAATTTGCAATTGTATTCGCTCCTTTTTCCATTGGACGGATAAATATTACATTTTTTGTCGGCAATTTCTTCTCGCCTAATCGTCGTTTCGAGCGTTTTCAATTCCTCGAATCATTGAAAAAAACGAGTCGTTGAAACGAGATATCTCGCGACCCGCGCGCAATGTGTTAATAAATGGGCGGCGAGTTTATTTCCACTCGAGTTTTTATGGCCTAAACGCGTACCGAAACACCAATGTAAATAATCCACGTGCAGGAGAGGAGAATTAAAGCCGCCTTAATAGAGCAGATAATATATAATATTAGGATGTCATATAAGTTTCTTTCTATCTTTTTTTTGATACGAAATCGATATTCGTTTAAGATTGATTTATCGCGTTATATACGAACGTTATTTCACGTTATTCTCTTTTCCCAAAATTCTCGAAACTAATTATCCATAAACGGTTAATAATAGATAAGCCTGCGTGTTCATGTAAAAACACCAGTTAAAATCCTATTCTTAAAGGCTTAAGTGGTGCTAGGAAGAAACTTTATGGGACATCCTGATGAAGATGGGAAGAATAATAGAATAGAATATTTTTGAGACTCGTAATAAGAAATTTATCCTCTTCCGTTCGAAACGTCGATCGATAGTTAGCTGCCCACTCGAACAATTTCTCCGGAACCAAACGAAAATAGGCGAAGTCCTAAGAAAAAAGAAAACGATTATCTCTCCGTATCTCCACCGCTCGAAAAAAAAAAAAAAAAAGAAAATACTCCAATTAATCCCGAGAATCCTCCTCCTCTTCGAAAACGGTCCGCGTCCACCGATCGATCGAAGAAAATTTCTTTCTCATCCCCCCCTCCCCTCTTTCTCTTTCTCTTTCCAAAAAAAGGAGAGCTCGAAGGCTGGAAACGGAGGGGGTTGGGCTCGAGTCGGAGGGGGGGAGGTGGACCAGGAGGGTATAGCCACGATCGTTGGTTGGAGCCCCAACCCACGAGCCCCTTCCCGAGCGAGGTGGATGAAAAATGTGTAATTTTTATTAATTGTACCTTTATTAATTTTCACCGGCCGAACGAGAGAGGGGCGGGGGGGGGGGGGCAGAGGAAGGGAGAGAGGGAGGGAAGCATGGAACGAAAAGCGGTTACACGCATGCACGGCACGTAGGGTAGTAGTACACGGTACCCGGACGCAATAATGCCCCCCTCCTCCACCTCCTCCTCGACTCCATTTTCCTCGATCGGGCTCCGTCGCGTTCCGTCTCGATGCTCCCTGACAAAATTGTTTCGTCCCGATGCCTCTGATAGAAACGACTACCACACCTCTGTGGCGGTGGTCGCCTTCCTGTTTTTTCCCTTTTCTTCGAAAAAGTGAAAATTTTCAGAGGAAAGAGTTTTCGGAATTTCAAGTATATTTTTCTTTACCCCTCTTTTCCCCTCTTTTTAAGGGGAGGGGGTCAGGTAGATCTCGATCGAATTTAGAAATTCTTCCAAATTTTGAAAATTTCCACCTCCTTCCTTCTCCTCCTCCCCCCCCCCCTCGAGTTCAACACCTCTTCAAGGCTCTCGATAATTCGATCGAGAAATTCATTTCATTCGCGTGAGGAGGGAGGGGGGGGGGGAATTTTCCAAATTCGGAATTCGCTTCGATCGAATTTTAACCCCCTGAGGGAGCGAGAAGAGGAAGGGAGAAGGGAGGGGGGTTCCTTTGTCGCGTCCGCCGCGCGCCAATTATTCCCCTCTTTTGTCCCGTCCGTGGCCGTCGAAGTGGCCGTGTAACGTTACCGTTAACTCAATAACGATCGGAAGGGCAGCGCAGGTAACCGAAACCGGAAGCGCACGAGGAAAGGGAGAGAGAGAGAGAGAGAGAGGGAGGGAGGGAGGGAGGGAGCCTGTTTTCTCGTGTTTCGTTTTGGAGGAGGAGGAGGAGTGTATTTATTTTTAATTTAATTTACCTTCTCCCCCCTACCCCCTCTTTGCGATTAGATACGTGAGGGAAGAAAAATTGGGCAAGGAGAGGAGCAAGGAGGAGCGTGTAGGTAGATTAGGAGGATTTTATTCGAGGTTTCGTTTTATCGAACAATGAATGAATGAATGGATGGTTAGTACCTTTGTTTCCCTTTTCTTTTGAAAAAGTGGAAATTTTCAAGAAGAAGGAATTTCAGAATTTTATTTATTTATTTATTTTTTTTTTTGATTTTTTATTGGTCGAGGTTAATGAAAATTTCAATTGTTACTCGAGCGAATTACTTAGAAGCGACTTTATTCGAGTGATTTTTCAACCGTTCTAACCAAGTACGAGACGATTTTGATTTTTGTCGAAAACGTAAAACGTCGAAAGATGAAAGTAGTTGAAACGTAAAACGAGGAGAATTCTCGACGAATCCTTTTCCAAACCTTTCCTTCTCTCCGCGATTCCATGCACAAGGAATGCAAAGAAAAGTGAGGCGAAAGTGATCGGTTATCGGTTAAAAGAAAAACTGTAATTTGATATTTTATATATCGAACGAATAACGAAGTGTATATATATACATATACAAGGGCCAGTTAATTAATTATTTTTATCAAAAACACGTCGAAATTACTGTAATTAAAAATTCTTTTCCAACCCCTGTAATTTATCCTCCCCCCCTTCCGTGACTCGATACACAGGGAATGCAGTGAAAAGTGTGAGGCGGTCGATTATCGGTTACGGGAAGAACTGTATCGGTCAATTGGAAGGATTCGTAATTTATATCGAATAGCGAGGCAAATATCGATGATCGAGGGATATTAAGACATAAAGGTAGGAGTCGATCGACCGAGTAACCGTACTTCTCGGTCAGGCGTAACGCAAACGTTCTCGAATTGAACGAAAACTTAAAGACTCGACGCGCGAGGGAATGCGGTGAAAAGTGTGATGCGAAGGTGGTTATCGATTATCGGTTAAGGGAAGAACTGTATTTTTTTGTAGATTGATCGAGCAAGATTTCCGTTTTAATCCTCATCCACCTCGGTGATCCCGAGTTACTGTCCCTCTCGATCAGGAGTTCTCGAATTAAACGAGAAAACTTAAAGACCCGACGAGGGAATGCGGTGAAAAGTGTGTGAGGCGAAGGTGGTTATCGATTATCGGTTAAGGGAAAAACTGTATTGGTCGATATTAAGATATGAACGTAAGGAGTTGATCGACCGAGTAATCTCGAGTTGCTACGTACTTCTCAGTCAGGCGTAACGTAAACGTTCTCGAAGTTCGAAAGACTCGAAAAAATGCGGGGAGAAGGATGTGCGAAAAAAGGAATCGCATTAGCACCATAGGAGGGGGATTCTTTTCAAAATAAAATTCCAAACCCTTTCCAAGGAAGGAGTTAAGCAGGACACTGGGTCCAAGGTCCTACCGAAGTCGGAATTTATCGACGTTTCACTTTCCTTACGATGACCCGGATACTCGGCGTACCTGTGACGCGCGCGCCCCCCTCCCCTTCCCTTCCTTGCGATAAGATCTTCCTGGCTCGAGACACGGAGCCAGCTTCGTGCCTTCCTTCCAATTTCGAGTTTTTCTTCTCGAAAAAAAAGAAAAGGAACGAAGCGAATCTCGTTATCATTTTTTATCATTTTTCTTCTGTTTTCGCGAAAGAAAAAGAAGAAATTATCATTTTCCACGGGCGCTCGAATTATTCCCGATAGTGAAAAATGCCGATAGGTCGAACGAGGAGGAGGTTCCATTCCTCCCCTGTGGGAGGAAGGAAGGAAGGAAGGATCGTGGATCCTGGACGCGAGCTCGTTTTCGATGCATATTAATCACCGGGCTGACTGGGGTCCGCGATCGCGGCCATTCATCAAACCGGCCGAAATCTGCTACGCGGCAAACTGCGTGTCCCTCCTCCCCCTCCTCCACCTTCCCCTCCTCGACAACCGTCAACGAGACGTGAAAACGTACGAACGTTGGAAAAATCGTAGGATTTTGGATTTCTTTCTGGGATTTCAGAGAGAGTGGAAAATTCGTCCTTCGTTTT
The DNA here is from genome assembly GCF_014066325.1 of Apis laboriosa. Taxonomy (NCBI): domain Eukaryota; kingdom Metazoa; phylum Arthropoda; class Insecta; order Hymenoptera; family Apidae; genus Apis; species Apis laboriosa. The sequence goes on from NW_025223857.1 coordinate 2,474,950, forward strand.
CTCTCTCTCTCTCACTCTCTCTCTTTACGCTCTTCGTAATTTTTCAACTATTCTTATCGTCGACGGCGTATATTTTCGAGATGGAGGAAGAAGTGTTGAAGTAGAAGGAGAATCTTTGTATTTATTAGAATGTCCCATGAGAGTTTTTTTTTTTTTTTTTTTTTTTTTTTTTTTGATATGAATACACGATATTCGTTGTTCAAGGATGATTCATCAAGGTTGTATACTTTTTTCATCTCTCAGGAAGTTATTCTCCAAAACTGTTGGAGTTTATTTGCAAAATATTCCTCGAAATATTCCTGCATTCTTTATTTACGGATTGGAATCGTTTCATCATTGGGGACAGATACAAATCTCGTTATCATTTGCCCTATCTTACCTTTTTTTCAAAGCGCAGTGTGCTTCAGCAAATGCTTCCTTTGCCTATATCCATATCGAACGGCGTGGAAAAAAGTTTTAAAAGAGAATAAGTGAAGCCTGTATATAAAAGTGACCAATCAAACCTCGTTCGCGAATAAAACTTATGGGACACCCTAATACAGGTGTTCGATGATAGGAATTTTGAAAGAAGAATTTTAATTTAGTTCGAATCTATTTTTCAGAAATATTGGGATTCGATTGTTAATGCTTTCTTTTTTTTCTCTCTCTCTCTCTTCGCTAGAAAAAACATTCGATATTGAATTTATGGGAGAGGGGGGAGGAGAATTCCACGAATTCTTTTCCATTAACCTCCATTACCGCGAAAAAAAGAAAGACAAATTCGATTTTAACAAAAATCTCTTGTGTATCGAGTCGAAAGTATCCTTCCCTTTTTCCCCGCGAATTTTTCTCGATCGACCCTTCCCCTCCCCCCTCCCCCTTCCGCGCATCCACTTTAAAAATCAATCCGACGAAATAATCCGCATCCTCGACACCCTTTCGAAAAACCACCTCCAAAGGTGGTTAATTAACCCTCGAAAGACAGGAAAGAAAAGGAGAAATAAGCCGACAATCCCCCTCCGCTCGATAGTATGCACCGCTTTCGTTTATTAATTACGACCCTCCACGCGCAACCCTCACCTGGAGGGTTCAATGGGCCAGGAAAATTCCAAAATTTCTCCGTGTATTATTCTATTATTATTTTTCGCTACGAAGTAATCCATTCGATTTTAATTTTAATTTAATTAATCATTTAGTTAAATCTTAAGTTTCGACGAGTAGAATTTTTTTTTCTCATCGACTCGAAACATTCAACGAGCAAGATTTCAAGCTCGTTCGAAAGGATTGTTTGGCTCTCAGTTAAAGAAATTATTTCTTCGTCTCTCGATAATCTTCGATCGTTCGAATTCTCTTGATGGAAATGGCGTGTATTTTTACTCTCATAATTAGATCCTATCGATGACAGTTCGCCTCCCCTTGCGTTCGTAATACACCTTGGTCAAGCTATGGATATCTCTCTCTCTCTCTCTCTTTCTCTTCTTTCTCCACCCTTTCGAACTCGCCTCGATCGATTTTTTTTATCGATCGATAAAAGCGAAAATTAAAATCGTATATTGATCGAAAAATATCGTACGACGAAGAAAGGGAAGAGAAATAAAATAATCGGTAAATAATCGATTTTTTTCGTACAGAGAGAGAGAGGGAGAGAGAGGGATAGATATTAGGCATTCTTCGCATTTCCCGCGTAAAATTGCGCGGGAAACTATTATCATCGCGGAATACATCTTGTCTCTTGTTATTTATGTTTTTTTAAGATGATCCATGGGAAAGGATGTCAAAGGAGAAATTGTTCCACGAGGTTTGAATTTAGAAACTTCGTGCTCATACGTTTCTTAAGTAGCAGACATTTCTATCCAGTTTCTTCTCTCGTCGAGTTTTCTCTCGAAGATAAAATGATTTAAAAAATGATTATCGAAGGAAGAATATCTATGTCTTTCCTCGAATTTATATTTCCAAAGAAGGAAGATGGAATATCTCCTTATCTATATATATATATATATATATATTTCGAATTTCGAACGAAATATTCTGGAGGATGAAAAGTTGGCGAAAATAATTAAAAGAAAAAAGCGATCATTCATCGAAAAAAAAAAAAAAAAGAAAGAGCCACCAGGCCTCCTAAAAAAAATTTCCTCCGTTCGAGAAACTGTTATTAACCATCGAACTCGGCCGATCAAACATCATCTGCATGCGAAAACCGCGACAAAACCGGTTGCCCCGAACTTCCTCCTCCGCGATGCCAACAGATCACCCACCTTCGAGATCCCATCTATCCGAATCGATAGGAAATTATTCGAAAAGTCACACGCGCAAATAAAAAATCCTCCCCCTCAATTTTCTCAATACTCTCCAGTGAGTCCTCCCTAAAATAAATATCTGAAAAAAATAATAAAAACCTCCTCCCTCCATCAAAAAATAACGCGGAGAACACGAAGACAAAGATAAGCTAAAGGAAAAGGAGACAAAAAAAAAATAAATATTCCAATAGCAAGAGCAAAACTGGCACAGCCACATGTAATGGCTTAATATCGCCTTAATAAAAAGCGGCGAGGTAGGATATTTTTTTTTTTTTTTTTCTGGATTAGTCCATGCCNTTTTTTTTTCTCTCTCTGGATTAGTCCATGCCGATGGACGATATCTAGCTAGACGTCCCCTCCCCCTGTCACCCCCTTCGAAACCTTTCTGGCTCCATTCCCTCCCTCCCTCCCTCCGATATAAAATATACCACGTCGCTAGATAGTCCCTCCGACTAGTTTTCCCTAGGCGTATGCGGTGCGCTCATATTAAGATAGCTAGATTCCACGTGTATATGTGTATGCGTGTATGCATATATGTGTATACGCGTGTGTATGTATGCGCGGTCGCGTACCAACCTCGAAGAGCAGCGAGGAAAGGGGGAGGGGGTGGTAGCAGCAGGTATTGTGTTTATATGCATATCGGGAGGGAAGCCTCCTACCGGGAGGTCCTCCTCTCCTCTTGTACTCGAACTCTCGCCGTTTTCCAATATTCCGAGCCCGAAACTCTCGACCGAAAAGCCCGGCCTTCGAATCCGGTGGCCCAACCGACCGACCGACCGACCAACCGACCACTCCCCTCCTCCTCCTCCTCCAACCGTCCTCTCTGGCCAGTGTACACCGAACCGTCATATTTGGACAAAATCGAACCGTATCCTATCTAAACGTTTCCCCCTCCCCCCCTCCCCTTCCACCGGTGGCCGGAAGCCATATGCACGCCGTTTTTCAACGAAGGCAGCAGGCCTTCCTCCTCCTCCTCCCCCTCCTCGTCGAGGAGACTCCTCTCGATGGAGGAGAAATGGAAGCCGTTGATTTCTCTCTTTTTTGGGAAGGGAGGAGGGGAGGGGAGGGGTTTGGTAATTAGGACAGGATGTGGACGAAGGAAATTGTCGAGGATCGAAAGTATCTATTTTTTTTTTTTTTTTTTTTATTTCAATTTACAAGGAAATCTCGTATAATCGATCCTACGATTTTGATCTCAACCCTTTTGATCCCCCCCCCTCCCCAAAAAAAAAAAAGAACA
>NW_025223857.1:2478689-2494576 GCF_014066325.1 Apis laboriosa
GGGGGGGGGAGGGTAGTCGAAGCTAGACATCCGTGCGCGCAAGGGGTGGAGAGGGTTGGGGTGGAGAAATCGGGTCCGCCCGAAGCGCAAAGGATTTTATCCACGCGCCCTCTCTCCCTCCTCCCCCCCCCACCCGCCTCCCTTCTCTGACTAGGATTGAAATAGTAATATGTTATTGGTAAGCTCTCTCCTCTCTTTTACATCCGCAACGCCAATAAACGGTTGCAGACAGGTTAACGAACCGGCGGTCCGCGAGATAAAGACAAGGGAGGGAGGCGGGGGAGAGGGAGCCGTCAGAGAGGAAAAGACAGACGGACGGACAGACGGAGAAACGGGCCGGGTTTGGGTACCCTCTGTGCACTGGGTACCAGGTAACACGGACTGGAGAGCGAGGTGAAAGGAGAAAATAGAGAGAGAGAGAGAGANGGGGGGGGGAGAAGAGGCGGTGGCATCGCTAAACTGTCGACTTCAAGCTTTTTAATCCGCGATCAAAGGCGGGACTGTAACCGATCCGTCGGTCGGTGAGACCCTTTTTTCGGTGTCCCCCCTCCCCCCACATCGACGTCAAAATTACTTTTAAATTTCGCCCGGCCGCTGTCCTCCCCCCTTCGGTCGATCGGCGACCTCCTCCTCCTCCTCGCTTCCAACCCCCTTCATCGATGGCCTTCCTCTCGTAACAGGGGATTAATATATATATATATATATATGTATATATGTATATAGGGAATTTGGTAGAGTTGAAGTAGGGAGAGAGAAAACGACACGAACAGGTGGTCGTCCTGGTGATCGTCGTGGGTATATATATATATATATAAAATCGAGAACGAGATCTTGGATGCGACGAGACGAGACGAGATAGCGGGTTACGCGTGGATATCCCGCCATTTTTAAAAATCTTTTCCTCGTTTTATTTTTCTCGGCGTGGAAACGAATACCGAGTACGCTATTCGTTCGTCTCCCCCCTCCCCCCTCCCCCCCCCTTATAGCGGCAACTAATCTTCTTTTCAGGTGCATGGCGGGAAACCTTTGGCGGGGGGGAGTAGTGGTAGCTCTTTACCCCCCCCCCCTCTCCCCTTCAATGATTCTTTCCCAAATATATTCGATAACGAGGAAAGAAGGGGGGGAGAAGGGAGGGGGAGGGCTCGCCAAGGGTACTCTCTCGGGTGGATCGAGCTCGAGTGTGGGAGGGGGGGAGGAAAAGGAAACGGATTCGAAGAAAGTGAAAATGGTGCGAGATCGAGGGTGGATCGTCCTTTTCCATTGGAAAATATGGAGAAAAAATTGGAGAAGCTTAGATCCGAGAAAGAACGATCCGAGACCCGATCCGGGACTGGGAGAGAGGGAGAGAATGGAAGAGAGAGAGAGAGAGAGAGAGAGAGCGAGAGAGAGCGAGAGAGCGGGAGAAGAAAAGGAGCCGAAGAAACGGATGATCGAGACGAGCAAAGAGTCACAAGAGAATGAGAGAAAGGGGCGGTCGTTTGCAGGGGGTCGGGTTGTCGTTTCACCAACCCTCCCTCCCCCCCTTTATAATTTCGGTTCGTTTCGAATTTAGAGTGGAGATTCTGCCCGCTCGTTGCACGTAACGTGAGAAGAAAGAGAGGAAAGGAAAATGGCGATCGCGGGGCTCCCCCCTGTTCCGACCGGTCGATTTACTTACTCGAACTTCCGGACTTCCGGAGCGTCGTGGAAACGCAGAAATAATATTACAATTTCCTTTTAATAATTTTCTCCTTTTCCCTCAAATTTTTCGACACTCGTTCGAAAAATTGCTCTTCTGCGTTTCCGGGACCATTTCTTTTTCCCCGCCCACTCGTTTGTCGTCGAGGGGGTGAATTTTTAGGGGTTGGACTCGGTTGGCGGCCGCGCGGGCCGAGACCCTTCGAAGGTATCCAAGGGATGGAGTCGTCCGAGATCGAGGCGATGGCTGACGACCGATTTCAACCCCCCCTCTGCCCCCCTCCCTCTCCCCCTCGTGGCGTGGAAACACGAGCACGGAGAAGCACAGACGACGGCTTGCAAACTCGTCGAGAGTAAAAGTAAAAAGTAGAGTAGAGAGGGTATTCGAATCGAGGATCGAGAAGAGTAAAAAGGAACGTGAGAATAAAATTCAAAGTCGTAGTAGTAGTGGGGGGTGGAGGGGGGGTGGAGGGGAATTAGTAGTAGGTCGCCCCTCGTTTAAGAGGACGTAGACAGCGGATAACGCGAGAGATAAGAGATCGGACTCGACGCAGTGAAGACAGAGATGTAGAAAAAAAAAAATAATAATAATAAGAAATACAGGATAGTAGAGACCGATAGAGAGACAGATAGAGAAAGAGCGAGAGAGAGACAGAGCCGACCACCTGGTGAATGATTAAACGACAAGAATTAAAAAAAAAAAAAAAAGTCCAAATTCAATAATAAACATTTGCTCGTGCGTTTCGTGACGAAATGTGAGAAAAGAATTAAAAAAAAAAGTTGCTTTTCGTTTCTCGTCACCTCGAAAGGCCGTCGTCCGTCCCTGACCCTACCAAAGTGTGTTTTGCATTGCAGACTACCAGATGCGCAATGTTAACGTGAGATCGGTCAACTCTAAACGAAGGAAAACACCCTCCTCTTCCTGCTTGTGAGTCTCTCAGTTTCGGTGTTTCGTAACTAATTCCACCTATGATTACTACACTGTTCTCTAAACCAGATTATATTATTATTATATATATATTGTTATATTATATTACGTTATTATATATATATATATGATACGTTGTTGTAATGAGATCGAGACGTATGAACCTTTGACCTTGCCTACATATATATATATATACACGAACATACATATATATATATATATATATATTCTCTCTGTAACAATTACTTTACATACCGTGTGGATCACACGGAAACATATATATTACAACATATAATACGACCGCGTGTCTCGCATACCTCGACCAATTACCCGCACAATTACCGATGCGCGCGGGGAAGGGAATCGATGAGAATTCCTCCGATGATCTTGGAGAACACGCTCGAAAGATACGCTCGTTTTCTCTTCGTTCTCTTCGAAGAAAGAGAAAAAGAGAACGCTTCTTCGATCTTGAATTCTTTGAAAAAAGATTTTTCAATCCACGAGAAACAGCGTTCATTTTCTACGTGTTTCCCCGAACACTCTCTCTATCCGAGTTCTCGTTCGGCAATTCTCTCTCCGCACGGATCGGAAAGCGGCGCGCGACACCGAAACTCTCCTCCTTTCGTTTCGACCTAACATCGATTTTTTCCCATCGATCGTTCCCTTTCTTCTTATTTATCTCATCTTCGTTTCTCTTTCTCTTTCGTTTCGTCTTCTCCCCCGCTCCCCCCCCTCCATTACCCGTGCAGTCATTAGTCCGTTCGTGCAATCGAATCGAAAATGATGGCGGCTCGTCCAGATCTCGCAGATCCCATTTGAATCGATCTCTTCTCCGTTTCGCGGGATCTAAAAAAGACGAGCCGAATACGATACGATTCACGTATCGTTTCACGAAGTCGAAGTCGAAGTAAGAGAAGTTCGAAAGAAGGAAAGGAAATTGGGAGCGGTCAGCGCGGTTCATTCGTCGCGAGCACGATTATGATTATTGCCCTTTTTTTGCTTCTTCTCCTCTATTTTCTTTCTCTTTTCTTTTTTCTCTCTCTCTCGAAAGGAGAAGGCGGAAGAAGGATGGACGAGCGGCCGCGACGACCACGCAGACGTACGCTGCGTTGTTCGAGCAGCTGCCTCGTCACGCCTCTCCCCCCCTTCCCCCTACGATCTCCCCTCGATGGCCGAGGATGGCCGGTGATCGGTCGCGGCAGAAGCCACGGACGTCCTGCGATTGCAGGCCTCGGTCGCAACGACGTCTTTGCTCTCGCCCGCGTCCCGACGCCCGCCCCTCGCCATCGATTCTTTCTTTCTCGTTTACCTCCTCTCCCTCTCTCCTCCCCTCCTCTTTGCTTTGTTTTTCGCCTCTGAAATTTTTCTAGATTCTTCCGTTACCGTTTGAATAAGTTTTTTCTTTGTTTCGTTTTCTCCTTCAGAGAGAATTATCCGTGTGTAATTTTTTAATTTAATTTTCTACGATGATTATTTCTTTTATTTTTTTTCCTCTCGTTCGCACGACGACGCTGGATCTATCCATCGGGAAAATAATATATATATATATATATATTTACCGAAAATGATCCAGGGGAAACCGCGCTGAATCCAAAAAAGAACGAAAATCCGACTGCATCCATTCGTTCAATCATCAATTTTTCGTTTCCTTGATTTTGCCGCCGAAACACACAAGAACAATACACGCGTCGTTTTATTAATCTTTTCACGCACACACGACACGGACACGGACACGCGACACACACACACGCATATAAACACAAACAAACGACGTATACAAGAAGCTAGAAAACAGAGAAACAGTACGATTCCATGCACGTTCGCTGTACCTGTATGAACCGTAATATTATTTATAATCTTCCATATATACACACTATGACCATGTATACACATACACATGTTAATACATGGATACATACACCCACGTACATACATATATACATATATACTGTACACGTGTCTGTACACCACGTATTTTTGCTGCTGCTTCTTTGAACGTAAGCTTTAGATTGGAAAGAGAACAGCGACCACCAGTCGAATAACGAACAAAAAGACACCCACTTTTTCCACCCACCCACCCACACACACACACATACACACACAATTTATACCACTACCAGAGGACACGATCAAACGAATTGGTAAATGAAAAGAAAAGAAAAAAGAGAAAAGAGAAAAGAGAAAAAAATAGAGAGAGAAAAAGAGAGAGAAAAGAGAGAGAGAGAGAGAGAGAGAGAGAGAAAGAAAATCACACGACGACCAATCACCATTCTCACGTATGTATATATTTCCTCGAGAGCAAAGAGAAAACAAGAAGGGTACAAAGCCTGACAAGTGACACGTACGGAGGCATTTTATTGAGAAGCCGCTCGAGTCGCGGTTGTCGAGGTGATAATACCGAAAGAGACAAGAGAAAGAGAAATGTATATATGCGCGTAACACAATGGAGGAAGCGAGAGAGATAACGCGAGGGGAAACGCGACGTATGGAGGAAGGGAGAAGGAGAGAAAGAGAAAGAGAGAGAGAGATGTAATAAATTGAAAGGAAGAGACGTGGGGTAAGAAGACAGAGGGAAGAAGAGACGTGAATAGAAAGGAGAACCGAGTGTGGGAAGGGGGGAGGAAAAAGTATCGAGGCGGGAAAAAACGTAGTGACGAGCACTTCGCCGCTTGAAATCGCGCGAACCGTCCCTTTGCAGAGGGACGCTCGAGGAGGGATTCAGATTCAGGGGTATGATGATTTCTACCTGTCTTTCGTTCCTTCCTTTTCGTCGTCGACTCGCTCTTTGCGAGTTTTTATCACCCTCCCCCCTTCTCTCACCCCCTCTGATCTTCTTTGAAAGTTGATTCTTCTCTCTTTTTTTTTTTTTTTTTGATCGATATGTGAATTAAAAAATTAGAAAATTACGAAGCTCGACGCGAGTAAAGTACTCGACTTTAACCGTTTAAAATCTATAGATTTTTTTTTTTTCACATTTTACGATGCGCCTTGTTTTCGCATCGATCGAGTACGATGAAATTTTCAACGTGCACATAACTCAACATAATAAATCGACGAAAGTATTCGTTCAATTTTTCATTACGGGTGACCTTTTCTGCAATTTTCCTCGCGATTATTTTTCCAAACATTTTTTTCTCTTTTTTCTCTCCTTCTCTCTCGTTTTAACTTTTCACAATAATTTCCGTTTCGAAGAAACGGACCGAGGGGGTGTTGTTGTGCATTTCTCTCAAAAAATCACGAAATATCCGAATTATTTTCAAAATATAATCGCGATCGATCGTTCGATGTCGCAATTTTTCAAACACGCGAAAATTGGCTGAAAGGGAATTTGATTCATCGAGATAGAGAGAAAGAGAGAGAGAAAGAGAGAGCGATGCGGTTCGATCGATCTCGCGGCGTTAAAATGCCCCGACCTTGACCCCGTTGCGATCAAAATGGAGGACAAGCCTGGTCTCTGATTCTCTCCTCGAGCCGTTTCCTGTTTTACGCGATTCCCGTGCCGCGTGCTCGAACCTTCTCTCTCGAACGCACAGATCCCGATGTTATCGATCGCCGGTCGTGCAGCTGGAGCAATTAAATCGAGGCTAGTCGAATTCCTCGCCAAAAAAATTTATGAACGCGCGCTTCTTTAAACCACGAGGTTTGAACACGTTCGCGCCTGAATATTATATATATATTATATATATTATATATACCGCGATAAAACGACACGCATACTCTCTCCATATTTATATCACGCTTAAAAAGTTTTACGAGAGTTTTTTTTCGTAACAGTCTATTGTACGATTAAACGGTGAATTTTTTTTATTTCGATCTTCCTTTATTCGTTAAATTTTATCGAAACGAATACGTATATATATATATTTTCCTCTTTTTTGTGAAAATATCAGAATCGGTCAGTCAATTTATGTCCTTCCAATTATGTCCTATAGTTTCAAAACAATTTTGATACATGTGCATATGCACATTTGCATCACTAGATGCGAATTTAATAACCCGAGAAACAAATTTATCGAATCTTGTACAGAAAAAGGAAATATTCATTTTTATCCTCGAAAGTTTCTTGGCCAAAAAATCAATCGTAATAATCTATCGTCTTTGGAAACAAACGACTTTGAATTCGAACTTATAATAACGAAAACATAACAGAGAGAGAAAGAGAGATTACGTTAGAAGTAGTAGTGTTGTTGTTCGGTTGGCGAGGAATCCCGATCGATACTCGAGTTAAGTAACACGACGAGGCGGGCTGCGTTAGTCGTCGATAAATTTCGCGGAGGAAGGTATTCGAGAGGCTGGCGAGCGAGGAGTCGCAGAAACGGGTTGGATCGACGGTTTGAGGCCTCGTCTATTCTAATTGGCTTCGAATATTACCTCCAAGTCGAGGTAACGAACGATCGACCACCACCACCACCACCACCACGAGCCGGTTAAACTCGACTCCCACACGCGAAAAACTACATGCTACGCCAATGACCCAGAAACCGGCGACAACGTATCGCTATAGACCCGGGTCTCGACTCTACTGCCCGTTTCAAAAACATCGCCTCCGTGGTGCTATCATTCTTTTTCCCTTTTTTCTCGCTATTTAATCGAATTTCCAATTTATTCATTTATCCATCTTCGCTGTACGGATGATCTAACGATTGTTAAATATATATAAAATTTAATTCTAAATTTCTAATTGAAAAACGTCACTTTAAATTTGAACAAACGGATGAATCAGAGTTTAAAAAAAGAAAACTTTTAAGAGGAAGTACGAGCGTCTGACCATAGACGACCCTCTACCACTGAAACCTTCCATCTTCCCCCTTTGCTATCGATCCTTCTCTCGTACGCCTTCTCTTGCCTCCGTTTTTTTTTAAAATCGCTGCCTTTGTCCCGAAAATTCGATCATCGTACAGTGAAGGAAATCGGAGCCACACTCTAAATTCGAAACCAAACTTTCAATAATCTTTTTTTTCTAATTCGATAAACTCTGAAATTACAATTTTTCTCTCTTTCTTTGGATGGGGGCAGGGATGAATAAAAATTGCATCTCATTCCTCGCCGAAAATTGATAAAAAAAAAAAACCTTCTTTTAATTTGTAATCGAGAAAAAGGAAAAAGAGAATGGGGTGGTCGTTTCGAAGGAGCGAGAGGGAAAGGAAAGTTCTTTGTGCGCACACACGNACGCCGCCCCCCCCCCTTTTTCTTTTTCTTCTTTTTTTCGCAATCTCTCGCCACGGTTTCGGTAAATTTAAGCCGACGTATTGTGCGCCGGCCTCGATGATGACACGAGTCACCCTCTCGACCGGCACTCCACTGTACGAGCCACCCTTTCTCCAAGCCACGTAGGCAAGGGGTTGGCTTTTTTTAACGCTCCTATCCATCCATTCTGCAACGGCAAGGCCTTAAGACCGCCAGCCTTTCGGCAACGCCTCCTCCTCCTCCTCCTCCTCCTCCTCCTTCTTTTCAATTTCGAACTAGAAGAATCCTAGCCCCCCCTCGCCCAGTGAAATTTTTTTAACCCTCTTCGTATCCTTCTTCGAAAATGCGAAATTAATCGAAAATGTTGCTCTTTCGATAAATTTATCAATTTATTGGGCATCTTTTAATTTTTTAATATTAAGGATATTTGAGATCAGAGGGTTTGCTTCTCTCACTTTTTTCTCGAAAAATTGCTCTGAATGGAAACCTCCTCGAAATTCGTAGGAGGTTTAGGTAGCCTCTTAATCCCTCTCGATTCCTCCATGCAAAATTTGAACGAAAGAAGAGGGGGGAGGAAAAACTGATTGCATCCCTCGAAATATAATCGAGATGATAAACGAGAATGATATGTGGAAGAGAATAACGAAATTCGAAACGAAGAGATATTCCCCTTCGACGATAAACAAGAGAGAGAGAGAGAGAGAGATGAGAGAGAAGGAAAGAAGAAGCGTTTCAGAGAACGTAAGATAAAGATGGATAGAGAGAAAGAGAGAGAATCATTGATTGAAAAGAATAAGAAATTTCTCAATAAAACGCCACCTGACTATCTCGAAACCTCCATATATATATATATATACATACATATATATATATGTACACTAACATAATTGCATGGCCAACATATATATATTCTATATATTATTATTATTATTATTATTATTATTATTACTCTTGATTATTATTATTTATTATTATTATTATTCTTATCATCATCATCATCATCATCATCACTATTGCAAACACGAGATACGAATTTCCCCTCAGTTCTGCGTCTTCGAGTCTGGCCTCCTCCCCCCTTGTCCCTCAAGGAGGAGGCGAGGAGGAAGGGTTGCCGTTTTTCTTTCGCGAAAACTTCGAGGAACAGGGTAGTAGTCGAGAATGGTGCGAGATTGGCGTCGGTGCTGGGTCCGTTTAGAGAAAAAGAGGGGGGAGGGAGAAATTCGAAAATTATTGTTCGAACATATATAATCTTGATTTATTCCCAGCATCGTGGAAAACAGAAAGATGGAAAGATTGGAAAAATTAGAATCTCTCTCTATATTGCTATACATACATACATACATACATACATACATACATGCACACGTATGTACAGGGTGTCCCCGAATTCTCTCATGACAATTCTCGAGAACGAAAATGACAATGACAAAATGAATGGGGGAAAAAAAGGAAGGAGAAAAGAGAAAGAGAGAGAGAGAGAGAGAGAGAGAATAATGGAGGAAACGAACGATCTCCGTGAAGAAAAGAGAGAGGGGGAATGGAAAATGGAAGAATGGAAGGGAAGGACACTCTAATAAATATATATGTATATATATATATTTATATATATATGTATATATACGTATTATATACACGGCGATCCTTTCGTTACAAATTCGACGACGACAGACGAAAGTTTGCTTGCTTGCTTGCTTGCTGAATTCCCAGGCATGGAAACGGGGGACGATACGATTATAATACGCATATAATATACCACCACCACTACTACTACTACTACGTGGAGAAAGTAAAAAAAGAATCGGGCATCGACACCCCCCCGTTTCCGGTGCCCCTCTCTGTCTCTCGCGTCTTTGTCCATTAGAATACGAAGACGTATTATACGGGGAATAAAATGAGTGATGTTTAGACGATCTGTCGCTACGAAAATTGACGAGATAATATTTCTCATCGATCGATCGATCGATCTAATTTATCCTCTCCGCCCCCCTTTCCGAAATCATTTTCTTTTCTTTTTTTTTCTCTTTCTCTCTTTCGTCCCCACGAATTTTATTTAAATTCGTGTGAAATTGTAAAATCAATAGATTTTCCTTCCCTTCCCCTACCTTCCTTCTATTAGAGAGAAATATTTATCATTGTTGTTGTTACCCGCGTTCTGTAATCGATCGACGGTGAAAAATTTTTTTCGCCAATTTACGGGGCTGTCGGAATGCTGTCTTATATTATTCATTGAACGTGAGCATTTTGCTGCGAGCCGATCATCCCCCTGCCACAAATAAATCCCTAAGTTCTATTTATATTAGATATTGTCCACCAGTAACACAGAGACTGCCCTTTTATTCATTTAGCTGTTAATTTTTTGAGGTATCCTTTTGCGCAGGTAGTGTTTGCCCCATCTTTGCCCTACCCTCACCCCCTACCCCGCCCCCTTTACTTAGCCCTTACTCAACCAGTTACCAAGTATTGTTAGTCGATAACTCCCCCCTTCCCCCCCCTCCCCTCCCTCCCCTCCCTCCCCTCCACCCTTGTAAGACAAAGCATGAATGTTCAAGTATGGAGAAAAAGAAAAGAAAAGAAGAAAAAAAGAGAAAAGAAGTCGCACATTTACAGGCCGTCACGTCCGAGCTGACACTCGACGCGTTCGCCAATCTCTCCTCGTGTTTCAACTCCTTCGACGATCATTTTATTTTGCAATATATATATATATATATATATATATATATATATATATATATATTGGAATTTTTTCATTTGAAATTTCGATTTTTTTTTTTTCGATATGGAAACTTAAGGGAGGATTAAGAAGGAAAAGGAACGCGTCGAGGGTTGGATTGGATGGGATCACAACACAACACGAATTTTTTTTAAGGGAGAAAAGAGATCGTGCGGTTGGAGTTGTTGGCGACCGATCTTCGAAGCGAAGATTCGAACTACCGACTTACTCCGGTTACGTTTTTCTTTTCTCTCTCGAAATTCGAGAAGGGGAAAAGGTGTTTCAACCGACCAGAAGATACTGTTGTAATTCATTTACTTCACGTTTCGAGAAATATTGTATACTCGTATATCCAAACGGTTTGAGCATCGTGTATGCAACCTTTCGATCGAGCGGAGAATTATTTTCGATCGAAGATTGCAGATTTGAATAAAAAGTAGGCTAGCTATCGTGCATTCTCGAAATAGAATTTCCGCCATTTTCGACAGTTTCCAGTCGAACTGATCGATAACGCGGAACCGAGTCCGGTTATGTCGCGTTCGGTTTCGCAATTAAATTTGTAACCGGAGAATCGTTAATTAGCCGAGGGGGGAAAAAAAAAAAGAAAAAAAAAGAAAAAACCGATCTGCGGTCGCGAAAAATTCGCTCGGGGAAAAAAAAATGGGGAAAAAAATCAATCTCGATGGACAGGTTCCTTTCCAGTTTCCATGGAACGCTGGTCTTCCCTCCCTCCTCTCCTCCCCCCCCCCCTTTCGTCGAAACTTGCATGTCGTACGGCGGTAAATTTGTCGAATATCGGTTTGGAATTAGGATAGTTTGGATCCCATCCCAGAGCTAACAAAGTCGAGGGAAAAATAAATTGGGGTTTTAAATTTCTATACCCTTCCTCCGGAGGGGGAAATCGTCGAAGGGAAATCGAAGGTGAGGTGGTGGATATATCTCGGATAGTTTGCAAACGTTGCTGACGATATTTAGCGGGAAGGTACGATGAGATACGATGGAGAGAATATCTGTGAAGAGGAATGGACGAGAACCGATTTTTCGCAGGAAAGGAAATATTCATTGGATTCATTCTTGGAAATTAAATTTTTTTAAAGGAATGATGAAACAAACGAATTGGAGATCATCTCTGTTGAACAAAAGGGGGAATGTTACGTTAAATCGTCGAGAGGACTATTTGGCTAAGAGCGTATAGTCTCTGCTTCGTAATCTGAAAGTTCCGAGTTCGAATCCCGATGAAGATTTTTCTCATTTTTCTACATTTTTAAAATTCTAAAACAATTATTATTAATTTTCTCGAGTCCTTTTTTCAAATTGAATGAATAATTGCGCAAAAGAAGAAGAAGGAAAGGAAAGACATCATCCAAATCAATCAGGAAATAAAAATACTTCTCCTATATTAAATAGCAACACTACTACTACTTATAACCAAATTAAATTAGAATTAATGGAGAGGAATGACCCAAATACTGATGATATGAACCACATCCACAAAAAAGAATCCAATGGAAATTATTTTAGATATCACTGGTTGATATAATCATTAACAAAAAAAATGATTTTACTGTGGATATTTTAGAACTTTTACATAAAAAGAAAGAGAAAAACTATGTTAGAGAAGAAAAAAGAGAGTAGAACTTCACTTAGGGAGTGAGAACGCCACGACGAATATCGGCAAGTTCCTAGCAATAAGCGATAAAATCGAATTGTCTTCATAAATCTGAGCGCGAAGCGAGAAAATCCAAGGAAGGAGAAGAAAAAGGATATCTCGGTGTATATGAATGGTGAGTGGTGTAGTGGTGTTCTATCGGAATGTGAGCCTATCAGGCAAAAATGGAAGGAGAAGAGGAGGAAGGACTGGAGAGGAGAGACTCTTCTACTGCAAAGACGCGCAGAGTTTTGTTGTACCAAGTCACACCACCATTCTATACAAGGTGAGCGTGATAAAAATACAGAAATCGCGGGGAAAAGAAAGAAGAAATTAGCTTGTGTGGATGGGATATAAAAATGGAAAACGGAATTAAAAAAGAAAATACGTACATTAAAAAGGATTAAAAAAAGTGGATTATTACAAGGTTAATCCTGAAAAGGGAGAGAGAGGGATGTAAAAACAGGAAAAAAAGCATATAAATAAGTCTAAGTGGAACACGGAAAAGCCCAGCTTTGTAAACAACGAAAAAAGTACGGAGGACAAAAGGGATAAACGGGGGAAAAATTACAACAAATAAAGAAGAGAAAGAATAGGAGAATGGAACACAAAAAGTAAATAAAAAATTGTAAACAAGAAAGAAGAGAGAGAGAGAGAGAGACGAGTAAAATAGCGAAAGGAAGAACAGAGAGATATAAAGAAAAAAAAAAGAAGAAGAGTATAGGAGGAGAGAAAAAAAAGAGCCAATGAGAAAAGAGGAAAATACGATTAACGAGAAGCTTTTTGTAACGAATGTAAATTCATTCGATTCTTCCTGGAAAAAGCCCCTTACCAACTCTTTCAAGTTTTCATGCAACCCACCTGAGCGTTAGCGCGCTCGTTCAACCGGTAACCGTATTAAAAATAAAGGGGACGGAGCGTCCAACGCGGGGTTCAATCGCGATAGACGACGACAAACTTTCAAAATCAAGATAATACGTGCAATTGCGGCGGATGGATTAACGGAAATGAAGCGGAATTCAATTTCCGGAACAGCTTGCGAAATTTCCCTAAAAACGGCGCACGTTCCAGTCTCAGGTTATGTATATCGGGAAACTTCATAAAATATAAAACATCGCTTCGAAAACGAGTTTAAACGGCTCGCGAATAAAACCACCTCTCGAGGAATTTCGTAATCGGAATACGAGAAAAGTAACTTTTTTTATTTTCTCTCGAGAGGAAAAGATATTGATCGTCCAGAAGATTTCTTCGCCGAAAAACATAAATCCAAAAGAAAAAAAAAAAAAAAAGAAAGAAATTGAAAAACCATTTTAAGAACGAAATCTTCTCGTTGGAAACTCGATTCCAAGGACGTACATCCGAGGGAAGGAGACCAGAGAGAGAGAGAGAGAGAGAGAGTATCAAGATCACGTGGCCCATGTAAATGCAGGGTGGCGGTCTCTCTGCGTGTATTATTTTATTATATAGCAGAAGCTATTGGTGCCACGTGACGCCAACCGGGCTCCTCGCTCCAAATCCAATCATTCTTGAGTTATTCGGGAAAAAGGGAGGAGAAGAGAGGGGGGAAGTGGCGGCTGCGACGCGGAACACCGATCCCCCCTCCTCCTCCGCTTATATACGAGAGGAAGACGTTTCTACGTGCCACGCTCAAGTCTCTCTGACAAACTTCCTTTTGATTGGCCCACGGCCATCCGTTACGAGCAGATATCGTACGTGAATCCGATTCCGGATCGCGGCCGCTTTTAACGGATCCCTCCCTCACGATCCGCGCCACTTCGACTCTATCCTTCTCCCACGCCTTCCCCTCCCTCATCGTGCTTTCAAAATGTTAACGTTTTCTCCATTGTCCAAAATGTCTCTTTGAAAGAATCGATTTGGAAACAAATCTCTTCTTCACTTTTCTTCTCATGTTCTCTTTCTCTCTCTCTCTCTCTCTCTCTCTCTCTTTCTCTCTCTCTCTCTCTCTCTCTCTCTCTCTCTCTCTCTCTCTCTCTCTCTCTCTCTCTCCCTCTCTCCTTTTATAAAATTCGCCCGAGTAAATGGTTCCCGTTATCAGGCGTCGGCACAGAGCGAAGGCATCTCGACAACGGCAACGTCGGCCGGCCGAGGCCGATCAAATTTTTCCGCGCGACCTGATCGCCTGTGTTCGTCAAAGTGGCCGTTCGCCGGCTTTTCACAAAGTGTCGTCGCTGCTCGTCGTCGATTATTTTTCCGAAAAAGTAGTTTTTCGCGGTGGAGAGATTCTCTCTCTCTCTCTCTCTCTCTCTCTCTCTCTCTCTCTCTCTCTCTCTCTCTGCACTTTGGAGGGAGGAAGAGTTGGATAGAAGATAGAAAAGAAAAAAAAAGGAAGGAGAGGAGGAGAAGGCACAAGAGAGAGAGAGAAAGAGAGAGATAGAAAGAGAGAGAGAGAGCTCGTTAATGCTTTATCGCGCCGTGCGCCCGACTGGATTTGGCCCACTTAGCCGTTTCTGGAATCCTTCGATCGATCCGCTCGCTCGTGACATCCGGTTCTTGCTTGCATCCATTTCGAGTTTCTGTTCTCGCTACGATGGATACGAGACCTGACAACGCGACCGTTCTTCCGCTTGACAATTTTAACGTCCCTCCCCCTCCCTCCCTCCTCCCCCGACTACCATACTGTCATCGGCCCGTCCCGATATCCACTATCCACTCTCAACGGCGGTTAAGAATAGATATTTTTTTTCTTTTTTTTTTTTTTTCGAACGGCCTCGAAGAATATTTTTCGCCAAATATATATANTTTTTTTTTTTCTTTTTTGAAAATCGGTATCAGCTCGATTCCTTCGCTTCCCCCTCCCCTTCTCCCTTGAAAATTCAATCTATCCTGTCCAAGAATTCCAATTACCCTTGCAGTAGTTCTGGGGAGGAGGGGAGGGAGAGGAGGAAAAAGTGGCCGGTCAGAGAGAGTGTACGTAACGAGAGGAGGGAGAAAAGGGTGACAGGGTGAAAAATCAAACGGGGAGGTTGGAGGGAGAGAGAGAGAGAGAGACGTTCGCGAGTCCCTCGATTGTCGCGGACCGTCTATGCTCCATTCGACCATTCGTAATAACGAACGCGTCAATTTTTCGTCCCTGTCCACCTGTCCAACCCCCCTCTCTTTCTTTCTCCTTTCACTCGTTATCGGCCGGGTTCGTGTGCCAATGGCAAGCCTAGATTCGTCGTCGAATCTTCCCTTCATTTTTTTTTTTTTTTTTTTTTTTTTTAAATTCTTTTCTTCTTGTTTTCTCGTCGATCGAGAAATTTCAATTCGCGGAGGGGACCGCGATCTTTCAATTCTCGAGGACGGATTTTAAGATAGGTCCGGTTTTACCCGGATTAATTAAACGAAGGAAGGAAACGATTATTCGTCCGGTTTTTTTTCTTTTCCTTTTTTTTTTTTTTTTCTTTTCTTTTGGATACGAGACTCTTCTTCTGTTCGAATCTTTCCCTTATTTTTAACGCTTCTCGCCATTTCGGACGAGTTCTTTCGTTTATATTTTTGTTTCAGTTTTAGAGCCAAGAGGTTCATTCCTTTTTTTTCTTTTTTTTTTCCGTTTCCTTTGTGACGCGATTTTTCGTCGAATTTTTATCGAGACGTCGATCGTGCAAAAATGGATTTATAATTGCTCGATTGCGAAAATCGAGGCGCCCCTCCATTTCCCCTCTCCGCCCCCCCCCCAAACTTTTGTCCAAGGCGTGTAATTTCCCTCCTTTCTTCGAACGAATTTTTGCTTTCTT
>NW_025223857.1:2494608-2504608 GCF_014066325.1 Apis laboriosa
GGGGGGGGGGGCGGAGGGGAATTCCAACGATTTCGAAGTAGTTTCGAGGCCTGGACAAAGGGAAAAATTGACGAGTTATTTAATCTAATATCGCGCGCTCGATCGGAATTTCGTACGACGCTGACGCGTAAACGTTATTTCTCCCATTCTCCCCTCCCTGCCTCCCTGCCCCTTTTATCGCTTTCCGCCGCTCTCTCGTTCGCAATTATGCGCCACCTTCGCAAAGAGGAGCGTCCAGTGATTATCGCGCGCCAATTTTCGCGGCGGATAATGTTCGTTACGTTAAAAGAATTCCTCTCGAAGTTTTTTTTTAAAATTTCCCCCGCTACGAAATTTCGCATTCTCGAAACGTGAACAAAATTTAACGAATAATTTCCCGCTTAGAAAATTTTCAAATTATCTCCCCGGATCCCCGGAGGGTTTAAATTAAATTAATCAGAAATTTATATTTCCGGAAGGGAGGAATATAATTTTCGAGAAATTGACTTTTCGTTCTCGAAAATGGCGACGGGAAATTTTGGTCGGTTGGAGGGAGAAAGGGAAAGAAACGACGAGACATGATACGGTTCGGATTCGAAACAAGGCGTAATATATACAACGTATCACTCACTCGAGAAAAACACGAAAAAAAAAAAAAAAAAAAANGAACCAACTACACCGACACTAAAGAAAGAAAGAAAGAAAAAAAAAAAGAAAAAAATTCTCTTTTCCAAGGAAAATGCATCTCTCTTGACACTCTTGCATCGTCTCACATGTATACACAGATTATATATATAATTTATATATATATATATATATATATATACGTGTATGCCCGAACCCCCCCCCCCCCTTTATGCCCTTTTTTTGCCCTTTAGTGAGATGTTTATGAGCTGTAGTACTGTCAGATTATTCGTGGTATGCAAGCGAATCCCCAACCCCGCCCCGCCCCCCCCCCTTTTTTTCTCTCCACTTGACTTGTTGTACGTGTTTTTACTTCTTATACATATACATATATTATATATATATACCCTTGACAATCTATCTTTTCATTTTTTTAATTGTAATATGTATTATTAAGTAACGTATCCATGTAATATCGCATATTATATAGTATCGAGATTATTATTATTATTATTGTTATTGTTATTATTTTTGTTTTGGCTGAGAAAATGTACTTTGCAAAAAAAAAAAAAAAAAATGCAAGTAATTTTTGCTCGATGAAACAACAAAAAAAAAAAAAAAAGAAACATTAGGGTAAAGAGAATTACAATCAAAAAAAGAAAGCAAAAAAGATATCCAAGAAACACGCATAAAAAAAAGAAAAAAGAATGCATTGCACACACAGTCAGAGTACAAGATACATATATATATATATTTATACGACGACCCGTATATATAGACAAAGACAGAATAAAGAAAAAAAAACGGGTCGTCCTGTTGAAACTAGTACACCATTGATTCACATTTGTCTTCTTTTTTTTCTGCTTTCAGCTGCACAGATTCCACAACGCGGAGGTAAGTACAAGATCAAATCGAACAACGTTCTCCATCTCCGTTTTATTCCGTCTTAATTGGGCCGATCAATTACACGCGCGCCACCTGTGCGCGCGTACGGGGAAACACGAGGAAGAAACGTCTCTTTCTTTTCTTTTCGCTTCGATTCGCATCTTCCCTCTTCCCTCCCCCCCCCTCCCCTTTCCTGCTTCTCTCGACAGCAGTAGTACCCTTTGAAAGGGTACTAAAATCTTACGGAAACGTAAATGGCTGCTTCACCAGGAAGAGGATCAACCTCGAACACCGGCCGATTCGTAAATCCTCTCCCCTCCTACCCTTTTTCTTCACACGGCATCCCTTTTTCATCCGTTAATTAGCGATTAATTTTGGCGTCGAGAAGTGAAGACTTTCCTAGAAGATTCGATTTTTTTCTTTTATTGCAATTTATTTGTTTATATATTTGAAAATCATTTCCTTTTTTTTTCTTCTAATCAATCGAAATTATTTTGATCGTTGGAGGAAGGAATTTTAATTTAAAAATTTTCGCGATTCTAATGACGATAAGATCCAGATGGAATGATCCCGTGCGAATTTTTGCAGCATGCAAGAGGAAAGACGAGATGGCGAACCAGGCAGAACACCAACAGCCCGCCCCCAAGAAACCGCGCCTGGTTTTCACAGACCTTCAGCGCCGTACTCTACAGGCTATTTTTAAAGTAAGTCTTGTATAACTTAACTTGCGTTTTGATCGATACCGCCGCCGCCGCCGCCGCCGCCTCGTTCTAACGTGTCTCGATTGTCCCGGGTATGCTCAAATCGTGCACCTTCTCTATAGAATTTTATATCTCCCCCCCTCCTATATCTTAAATCTCTTTTCCCTCCTCCTTTCTCTAATAATAAAAATTTCTCTAATAATTTATGTATAAATTATACGTATGATATATAATTTATTAATAATTATATTAATATATATTAATTCATATAGATCGAAAATTTAGTATCCAACGTTGTAAGGATATTTTCGATTTTCTAGAAATTTTAAAAGCACCCGTATATCCTTCTTAGAGGATAGGAAAGTTCTTCTTCTTCTTACGTTTCTATAAGGGAGTTTCCCTTCCTTCAGACCGGGTTGTTAAAAATCAAATATTTCGCGGCGATTTTCTTCCCATCGAGAGAATAGATTTCGTCGATTATCGGTGTTTTCCGAGCGTTTCTCCGAGTAAATGTATATCCATAAGTGTCAAAAACCCATCGAATGCGCATGCGCGAGAAAAAATTCGTCAACTACGTACGAGCGAGCGAATTGGCGGCAACGCTCTTTTAATGGAGGGGACTCAATCGGAATGACAACGCTGGTAAATTACGATGGATGGACACCGTGTAACCGTGGTGCCGCATTCCATCGGATCGCGATAAAAGGGGAGTCGAGTGGTTTCATCTTGAAACGGCCCTTCCATTCGCTTGGGAAGGCAGAATTTCGATCGTTTCGATATATATATATATATACACGAGTATGAGTTAAAAGAAAATCGTAGAAAAATTATATTAATGAATAAAATTTCTCGAGTTTGAAAATTTTCTTAATAGATTGATTTTGATCGAGGAGTATTCGAAGGCAGGTTTATGTATATAAATATTATCGAGAAGAGATCGAATTTGGTCGGTATTAACGTCTGCCGAGTATAATCCATGTATTATATTATAAACGGAATAGGGCGGAATGTGAATGAGACCGTGACGCGATCATGGAGTATTTTAGTTTACGATTAACCCTTTGCAAACGATGAACCCATATATGCGTTCAGTGTAAGTTATCCGCATAACCGATCGACTCACGTATGCGTTAGGCGAAAACAATCGAGAGAGAGAGAGAGAGAGAGAGAAAGAGAGAAGCGATGCCCTCGCTATTATGGGTTCGGTTCATGCCTTCAACCGACGATACTTTTTTTTTCCACGATGAAAAAAAAAAAAAAAAAAAAAAGAAGAAAAGGAGGAAAATAAGAAGGAAAAAAAAGAAAGAAAGAAAGAAATGAAATAAATGTTTCGATTCGACGGATAAGTGCGTCGCTAGCGAAGAGTTATATGCCCGCTATAACGTAACAAACTTTATTCTCACGCGTTTCAACAAAATGTGCGTCCGTTGTTCAACGGTAACAATTCACAGTTTGCTTCACCCGACTCCGTATAATAGTCCGTTTAAAAATACGAAATCATTCCTACGCGCTGTATCTTCTTTCAATCGGTCAAGTAGGGATCGATCGATATTTTATTACCTTCTCGAAAATTTAATGCATTCTGTTCGAATTATCCGATTTCCAGCGAAATCAGATGAAAATAATCGAAGAGAGAAGGAGAACAGAATTTCGATTTTTTTTCCTTTTTTCTTCTCGAAATCATTCCTTGGAAAATAGTATAGATTTCTTTTTTCTGGAAAATTTCCTTTTTCTCTCTCTCTCGAAATACACTCAATATCAACGAAAATATTAATTAAGATCGAAATCATCTCTTCGAAACTATCCTATTGAAAAATAATTTAGAATCTCTATCTGGAACGCTTCCTTTTCTCTCTCTCTCTCTCTCTCTTTCTCTCTCGAGCTACGCTTTGTCTCTCGAAATATTATATATTTAATCGAAAATATTAATTAAGATTCGAAAAGTATATTTACTTTTTTTCTCCCTTTCTAAAAATTCCTATCTAAAACACTTTCGAATAATTCCTTTTCTCTTTCTCCTCCTCGTTTACACTTTGTTTCTCGAAATATATTAACTCGATTCCCTCTCTCTCTCTCTCTCTCTCTCTCTCTCTCTCTCTCTCTCTCTCTCTCTCTCTCTCTCTCTCTCGAGTCGAACAACGTTCTTAGAGGGCGTGCATTGATAAAGGGAGGCTGATTTCTCGCGTGCACGCGGAGAAAAACGCGGGAGAAGGGGGAGGGGAGAGGGGCAGCGGGACGACGCTGGGAGGACGACGAGGCTTTTCAGCCGTGTCAGCCGCGTAAAACTCGCCTCGATCGATCCGCGTTGAATTATTTCGCGGCCGATTCCTTGGCCGCGCGCCATTCGATCTGAGCGGAACGATCACTCGCCATTCCCGAAACTTGCATTTCCATCCCGTTTCTACGAAACTTTTCGAAAAAATTTTTCCAATGTATCTCTCATATTGCACTTACCAAAAAATCTAGGATGTCTATTATTAATATATATTGATTAAAAAAAAAGAAAAATAAAAACTCAATATTTCCCCCATTCTTCGATCTTCGAAAATCGAGAGAATCGATTCGTTCCTGCTACGAAAGAAGAAAGGGAAAAAAAGAAACGCGAAGATTTCAAGTTTTTATTTCCTCCCTAATAATATAATAGTCGACAGTTTTATATTTTATCCGTGTCTCGTCGTTGGTGGAGGAGCTGCTAGAGGAAAGGAGAAGTCTGTGATGACGGCGCGGAATTCGCGGCTGCTCACTCGAAACCGTCGATATCGCGGCCATTCGACTCCATTCGCAGTGTAACATTCTACAATCCTCGAAAGGCACGCCTGGTAACAAGTTTCGAGTTTGTTTGCAGTTTGTTGAGAAATTGAGCGTCGACCGAACCGAGTTTTTCCTTTTCCCCCCTCTTTGCTTTCCTTTTTTTCTCTTTTCTGAAATTTCGGCTCTGCCCTTTTACGGCCCCCTCCCTTCTCCAGAATCAAGCTAATCGAGGAAATCGCTCCTACTTTGCGGCCCGCGTTTCGCTTTTCGACTCGCGGATTACTATCGAAATTGAGCGCCCGGATTAAGTTTGGATTTTAATCAAACGAGCTTTACATTAGGCTTGATTAGGATTTGATCAAGGCTCGCACCGTTTCTACATTAATATAATTCTAATCTATCGTTTTATTCGATATCCGTGGAGGGGTGAATTAGTAAATGAGATTCTATCGCTCGATGGATTTAAATTTGATCGTAACTCTTATATATATATATATATATATATATATATATATATTTTAGATCCAATAACGAATATTTCCACTTCCTCTCACTTCCATTCGGTTCAATAATTCGAAGACATATCGAAATCAGGATATTTCGAAAAAGTCGAGTTAAGTTCAAGAGGAATAGAATGAATAATGAAGAAAAATCTACTAATTTTTTTCCAGAGAGAATTCGAAATTCTGGGGAGGGGGTTAATTTCGAGAGGCAGGTATGAAAATGATTCTGCGTTCCGGGAAAAGGGGAAAGCGGTTGTTCCCACTCTTTGGAACTATGCCAAATAGTTGGCGAATTGACCTTAGCCCAGTTAAACTGCAACGAATCTTTCTCCGATTCTATTTCCCTTCTCCCCGATTATACGACTTTTAAACTCCCCTCCCCAATCAGCCACGCGTGCTCGACACGACCATCTCTCACCCTTCGAACTTTTCGAAACACGCGGTTTTCTCCACTCGACACATCCCCCCCCCCTCTCCTGAATAATTAAAAGAAATCGGGTATCATTTTCATTGTTTTTTTTCAAAATCGTCAAAAACGAATAATCGAATAATTTATTCGAGGAATAAATTCGAATTTATTTAAGTATGGGGAAGAAAGGGTGAGAGGGAAAATAATTTCAGACAGTTTTGTTTTTCGAGACCCACCCTTCGCCTATCCATGACACGTATGATGCAACCCCCTCTCTCGGTTTCTCAGGCTCGTACACTGGGGCTGTCAAGGAATAATCACGATCCTCGCGCCGATAGTGTCCCGTATTTCCAACAATTGATACGCCCCTCCCTCTCTAGACGTAGACGTAGAGACCTTCGTTTCGTTGCGTTACACGCGGTGAATTACACCCAGGACAGGATATCGATACGGTTCCTTAAACGTCTACCCTGTTCCCAAGTTGTGTGAATGCAAGTAATTCCATTCCAGATCTTCGCTTTGCAGTTATAAAAAATTTTTAAAGTCTAAATATCTCTCTTAAGAAGAGACAGAAGAAGAGGATTATTGAAAAAAAAAAAATTGAATTTCGAGGATAAAAGGATTTTCAGATCGATTCAAAATCGATCAACATTTTCCAATTCTAATAAGAATATTAAGATTGTAATTTCCCTTTGACCGAACGATTTTTTCGCGTGAATTATCGTATTCGAGTAATTCTATCAATCTTCATTTTAGTTTATCAAAAGTTTCGAATTTTAATATCTCTTTTAGCCAGAGAGACAAAAGAAAAGGATTTTCAAATATTTAAGACGTAATTCCCCTTGGAACGATCTTCTTCGTTGAATTTATCGTATTCACGCCTGTTCTCGCGATTTCTCGTTTCGATCCGCGAGAAGAAATCGTAATTTTATTTAAAACCGATGCCCGTTTCCCGCGTTAAACGCGTTAATTAACGCGTTCGTGGTGCACGCGCATCACGGTTTGTAATAATTGTTCCTTCGAGCAATCGATACCTTCTCCCTCTCTCTCTCTACTCTCGCTCACTCGCTCTCTATATAGCTGCTCCGTCCGTGTTATTGATCGACCTACGTCGAGTAAGAAACGTCGCGTGGGAAGAAAGCGTGCCAGGCCAGCGTTTACCACATGCACGACAAATGTTTACACACGTTGCTACGTTCGTACGAACCCGCGGTTTTCTTCTCCTCCTTCTCCTTCTCGCGGCTCGTAGAGAAGGTAGTAGGACAAAGTGGATACCAAAAAAATCCTTTTTCCCTCGTTCTTTTCTTGTATTCAGAAGAATAAGAATAACTTGGAATTCCTTTGGATCTTTTCTTCCAATATTTTTTTTAACGAAATTCATTTATATATATATATATTAGATTATATGGAAAGTAATTTCATTTTTTCACACAAGTGTCGCTAGTCGAACATTTATATATATAGATATATATAGATATTGGGTTGTACGGTAAGTAATTTCGTTTTTTCGCACGAGTGTCGCTAGTCGAACGTTTTATCCAGCCAACTTCATTCTAAACCGTGTTGTTATTATATACTTCGAGAGTTGGCATTTCATGGTGGTTTGTTTATAAGAAAAATTCGTTCGATTCTGTTGTGTTTTTCGTGCGTGATAACACAAGATGAAAGACAAGAAGTTGTATTTTCGACATATTTTATCTTTTTTGTAAAAGGTAAGAATGTTGTTCAGGCGAGTTTCGTTCCGACAATTTCGTTCGAATTGAAATTGACGAAGACGAAATAAAGGCACCGATCGAATAACGGACTCGAGAAACCGCTACGAGATCGAATTCGACTGTTCACAAATTACTTTCCGAACAACCCATTAAAATATCGATGCAATATTGTATCCTTCAAGAAAAATAGTGATATTCTTCGCGGAGAATAGTAGTGGTATCCACTGTTATTATTAATTATAAACACGAGAGATGCGTTTATGGGATTAATTAGGCAAGTGAAAATACGCGTGTTGCTTAATAAATCGAAACGTGTGTGAAAAAGTAAATTGAGATACAACTCGATGCAACAAGGACGGATAGAAATAGAAGAATTGTAGGTTGAGTTGGGAGGATGAATATTTATTTAGCGGAGGAAGAAGTCAAAGAGAAGAGGGAAGTAGTGGGCGCACAAAGGTTTCCGTTCGATGCGTTTCTTCGAAAGGCGAAGAGGGCGTAATTTACGCTCGAGTTTTCCTTTTCTCTTCTTTTCCCCCATTGATATTTATTTATCGGATTCAATTTTTTCCTTTTTCTTTTTCTTTTTTCGAAGAAAGAGTCGAGGATCCTTTTCAAGTTAATACAACTTAAAGGATCGAATGGGGACGGTTATGTGGGCGGTTATGGAGTGGCGGAGAGGTTTATTATAGTTTCGTCAGAGAAGGCGAGGGGGGAGGGAGCTCTGGAGACCCCGAAAGGCTACCTTAAACCCTTGGCAAATCTCAGAAGCTAGCATGAATATTCATCGATCCAGGAACTCTGCTCTGCAAACAAAGTGCTTTAAATTCTAATTCGGTAATAGGTTGCTCGAAATTCCTCGGCCCCCTTAAAACGCGCCTTTTAAAATATTCACTGTCTATGATAAATTCCTTACCATATATATATATATATATATATATATATCTAATAGCTTAATAGGTGAAAATAATATTCGAATATTTGTTACTCGAGCAATTTCAAGCGATCTTAAAGTTTTCCTTGCACACAATTCAAGAAGAAAACCTAGATTACACCTACATTCCAATTTCCTCACCTTCTCTCAATCCCCAAAACTCTACTACACCTCTTTACACGTCTCGTTTCATCCCCGCGTCGCGATCCCAAAATATTTCGATAAAAATCCGTTTCGCTTTGTTGACCGACCATCTTCCGACCGATTTTTCCAGGAGACGAAGAGGCCGTCGAAAGAGATGCAGGTGACAATCGCTAGGCAGCTGGGCCTGGAGCCGACCACGGTCGGCAACTTCTTCATGAACGCTCGACGCCGCTCCATGGACAAGTGGAAGGACGAGGATCCGAAGACCGTCGCGGTCGAGGAGGGGCAGCTATCGCCCACGATAGGTATCGGGCAACGGCAACCAAGCGACGTTTTGTGACACACGTCCGACCACGAGGAGTACCACGACGAGTCGCCCGAGGAAGACCTCCCCTTCTCGTAAGGGGGTCGCGGATTTCGCGCGCGACGCGGCGATTATCACCACTCGAGACGCTCGACTGCTGACCTGGAACGTCAGTTTTCGGCCATATTCCCAGTTTCCACTCGTCGCCCCCCGTCGTCGTGGGATCGTGGGCGCGCGGGGCCCCTCCCCCTCCCCCTCCCCCCCAAAAAATAAACAGACAGAGAGAGAGAGAAAAAGAAACGGAGAAAGGGCAAACGTCGACGTAGCGGGGATTTTACATATAAATATATATATATATATATATACACATACATATTCGAATTTTTCTCCCCTCAAAGGGGGCCTAGCTGCCTAGAATAATGATTCGTTCGTGTGTGTCTATAATATATGTATATATATATATACATATTCGTGGATAGAGAATTTTGAGGGGGAGGGGGGAGACGGATATCGTCGCAACAACACGCTAGGTTTCACCCCTTCGCGGTTGTCGTCCTGTTTAGCGGGGGGAGGGGAGGGGAGGGGAGGGGTTAGGAAAGGAAGATAATAGTTTGCAAATGATTTTTCGAGATCTATTTATTTATTTTCGTTCTAATTCGCTTCCTTTCATCGGTGTTAACTAAGTTTTGTTTTGTTTTTTTTTTTTTTTTTTTTTTTACTTTCACGCGTCAATTTCACTATTTCTATTATATACACGTATATACATATATCTGAATCGATTTTTATTTCTCGTTTCGATCTGTTATCTTTCGATTTCGCTTCGTGAGCGATAATAATAATTTAAAAATATTTTCACGTGTTATTGTAGAAGAAAGAAAGAAAGAAAGAAAGAAAGAAAGAAAGAAAGGAAAAGAGAAATCGGTGTGCCTGAACGATAAAGATTCGTAAAATTGTATTTCGTGACGAAAGATTCGGGATGAACTGTGACGAAAGGGGCCGCGAGGGGAAAAAAAAGTCGCGGAGCTCGACTGAATTTTCTTCTCGACTCACGTGT
>NW_025223857.1:2507108-2509090 GCF_014066325.1 Apis laboriosa
TTGAATGCGGCGCGCCGAGCGTGTGTGTAAGTGTGTGAGTGTGTGCGTGCGTGCGCGAAGCGGAGCGAGACTATACGCGGAGAGTATAAGAAAGAAAAGGGAGAGAAAGAAAGAGAAACGAATGAGCGCACGAGAGAGAGAGAATTCGAAATTTAGTATTAATACCGCACTCGAAGTATCGTACCGCAATTCGTGCTGTGCTATTGTACATATTAAAAAAAAAGAGAGAGAAAAAGAGAGAGAGAGAGAGAGAGAGGAGGAGGCGGTGATGATTTTGGCAAAAATGAAGGAAAGAAAAGTTTTTCCCGATTGCACGCGAGCCATTCCCTCGCCGAACTTATTTTATTCGTTTGCGATCGAGGACGTATTTGGTTTGGTATTACCGCGTGTTACGTTATGCGATTTGTGAGGATTCATCGAGGCGGACGTTGCATTCCTCCTCGTTCGACGTCTAAGACTCTGGAGATGTTTTTTTTTTTTTTTTTTATAATTGGAAAATGAAGAATGATTCTTTGATGCAACGATCCGTCCCCGTTGAGATCCAGATCGTGTAAAGGGAGCGAATATAATTGTACTAGTCTAATGTTAAATTTAATTTCCTTGGTTTAAAAAAAAAAAAAAAAAAAAAAAAAAAAGAAAGAAAGAAAAAGCGTCCGATTCCGTAGAGAAATTGTAGAGGATATTGTCCCCGTGTTCTTGTCCCGCGTTCTTTCGGTTCCACGCGATCGACGATTCAGTTTCTCTCTGGCTAACGAATGTGCAAACTTTGGCATGCAACGAGAAAAACGAGAAAAGGATGGATGGGATGGAATAGGGTGGTCGATCGTTTTAGAAAGTCACCGCGAGAGAATCGTACCAAAATGATTAAAGAAAAGGAAAAAAAAAAAAATAATAATAATAACGACGACGACGATGATGATGATGATGATGATTATGAGGAAACGTGCGTCGATTATAAGATCATATATAGTACAAAGTAAACATATATTATTGTAATAACGATTTAATTAACTATAAGGGAGAGAGAGAGAGGGAGAGAAAGGAAGAGAGAGAGCGCGCGCGAGAGAGAGAGAGAGAGAGAGCGTCGCTGTTTTCACAATAACACGTGTGAGAAACGTTGCGCTGAAATCGTGATACATGTTTGATTCTCCGGGTTTCGATGAATATATATATATATATTTGGTTGCGTGTGCGTATCATTGGAGAAAGTGGATCGTGATGTAAAGAAAAACAAAAAAAAAAAATGATGCATGGATAATGTACGAGCGTCGAGTTTTCATGGAAGTTTCCTCGTCCACCTCGATATTTCACGACACCGCGATCGAGAATTCTTGGGATGGAAGTATGGAGAGGAAGATGATGTCGAGTATGTTGTGTCACGCGCACGATATCGTCGAGCTGAAAAATTAATGTCCAGTTAAAATGGGAAAAATTAAATAATTCAACGAGAACCGAAAGGGCCGAAGATTATAAAATAGATGGAAGAGCGAAAGTTTTCCAACGAAGATACTAATAGTTGTGAGCGATATAATCGATGAATATTAAACGAGTCAAGTTTTCCAAATGGTCGAGCAAGTTGATAAAATGGAAAATGAGGTTATCGTCGCATCGTAAGAAAGAAAGAAAGAAAGAACGCTCGCGTACGCGGTTGGTAAAACAGGAGGCGAAGAAAATGGCGACCGGGAACGGAAGAAAATCGTTGCGGCTCAATCACGTGGGAGATGTATGTGGAAAATATTGAGAGGAACCGCGGGAAGAGAGTGAAAGAACGCGACGAGAGAACCGATATGTACGATAATTCTGTAAATACGAGTTTAATTGCGATTTATTATTGATTAATTATGCTCGCGATCGCGGACGATAATTATTATTACTACAATTATTATTATTATTATTACCAGGAGTATCATCACCATTTACCATCGTCACATTTGTCACTATTATTATTACTATTATTATTATTATTATTATTATTATTACCA
>NW_025223857.1:2511003-2521635 GCF_014066325.1 Apis laboriosa
TTTTTTTTTTTTTTTTTGCTCTTTACTCGATTCGCTCCGTTCCGACAATAACAATATATTTTAAAATTCTTATCCTCCTCCCGAATTACACGTCTTAAATTATACGTGCAAAGCAAAACAAAAAATTTTTCACTTTTTCGATAACGTTCACAACAAAATAAGAAAGAAAGAAAGAAAGAGAGACAAAGAAAAGATTTATTGATTGGAGGAAATTATCGATACAAAAAGAATACAAATAAATAATATTTATAACGTGGAACGAGCGAATTGCGAGTAAATCGGAAGAAAATTCGGAAACCACATGGAGGGGGGGGGAGAGGGAGGGGGTAGTCCGAGGACCGCGTTTCGAAACCGTTCACGAACTGAATATCTGCTACTAGTTTAATCGGGGCGGTGAGCGCGATGAGAGAGATTCGTCAACGGCGGAAGGGGGAGGAAAGTCAGGAGAGAGAGAGAGAGAAAGAGAGAGAGTGAGTCAGAGAGAGAGAAGAGTGAAAAGAGAACGGGCGAACGGTTCGTACGACAATAAGGTATCGATTAGTTAATCAGAGATGAAATAATGTAAAAAATACAAGTGCAAAAGCAAGTATACATTATTATATTTATTATAATACGAGGGGTTCATCGTGTCGGTTATCTCCGAGTTAGACAGAGAGAGAGAAAGAGGAGGGGAGCGGTCTCGAGAACTGGTTGGAATCTTGATGGAACGTATTCTCTCTTTATATATATATATATATATATATATATATAGTCGAGGGATAGAGAGAGAGAGAGAGAGGAAAGAGGGGATTTTCACGAGGCTTCTTTTTTTTTTAAAGAGTTCTCTTTAAAAAATGCGAAAATGCGCTACGCTGTGAGGAAACGTCGTGGAACGTATTTTTTTTTTTTTTCTTCTGAAGTGGAAATCGGAGAAGACCGCGAAGCTAGGACGAAGCGATCGATGTATATATATATATATATATATGTATATCGATGGGATAGAAAGAGAGGAAGAGAGCAAAGTAGAATGGATCTCGATTCCTCGCTTTAGCGGCGTCGTTTCCTTTTTTTTTTTTTTTTTTTTTTTTTTTTTCTCCCCTCGAAAGAGGACAGATGAGAGGACGGCTGGATCGCGCGATGACCGCGATGATCGATCTCGATCGATCGCCGCGTGCACATACCAAAGGATCGTAGATTTTACGCGAGTAAAGATGAATAAAAAAAAAAAATAATAAAAATAAAAAGAAAAATAAAAATAAAAATACATTATTTATTGTTTACACTTACGTATTCATTAGCGAGTGACACACAAATGACACACGTACACACGAATACACGAATACAGGGTGAATGGAGGGGAGAGAGAGAGAGAGAGAGAGAGAATGAGAGCGAGAGTGAAAGATAGAGCGGAGGAGTGGTTCACGAACAACCTGATCGAGGAAATAGCGTTGATTTTTTGCGAATAGAAAAATAGAGCGGATGGGCGGAGTAATATAAATGTACGAGAGAGAAAGATAATTTGTAAATGATGGAATCGAAGTTTCCCGCGTGGATCGCGCGGATGGATCTCGATCGTGATCGGTGGGATCGACGGGAGGTTAGTTTTTTCTTGTAAGTGACCAGTTTGTTAGCGCCCTCTCGCCGATCGATCGATCAACGATCGAGGATCCGGTAAAAGAAAAAAAAAAAAAAAAATCATAATCATAATCGCGAGAGAAAAATTCGAACGAATGCTTCTTCTCTTGATCGCTGTTGATCGTATGAAGAGGAGGAGGAAAAAAAATCGGAAAAGAAAGATGGGGGGAATCGAACGATCGAGCGGGAAATTCGAATTCATACATACGGAAACGTGTAACTATGTAAAAGAGAGATACACAAAGTTGCGGTGGCGATTGGGGGCGATTGTAAACTACTGTAAACTACGTTTTACCAAGAGCTTATTGTAGTCGAGAACCATTTAAAAGAAGAAAAATGAGAAAAAAAAAAAAAATACCGTACACGCAGCCGACACACAGGGACATGAATACACACGTATATACACAGACACACAGGGAAGATAGTATATAGGGGGAGAATGATGGGGGGAAAAAACGGGGGGTTAAGAATCTTGATGTCGAGGGGTGGCAAAAAACCAAAACCAAACCAAACAAAATAAACCAAAACAAACAAGATAAAAAAATACAAAAAAAAAAAAAAAAAATACAAAAAAAAAAAATGGTAATTGAGTGTAGCACGAAAAAGAAAAAACTTCTTTACACTTTTGCACGAGACGTGTGTTGTACTTAAATTAATTATCATTGACATATGTAATTAACGTTTTATTACTTAGCAATTAAACTTAATTTATTTATGATTAAATCGGAGTCGCTTGTGTTGTGGCACGCCCTTGTCGAAGAAAACAACGATCTTTAGATGAGACTCGTGTGTTGTTTTGCTGCTCCTTCTTACGAATCAATTCGAATAGAAAGGAAGAGGAGGATGAAAAAAAAAAAAAAAAAAAAAGAAAAAGAAAAAATGTGCAATTCGACAGTGTCGAAATAAAAATTAAGACCAAACTTATATACCAAAACTTCACTGAAACTGAGTTCGAATCTTCGATTCTTTTTTTCATTTTCTTTTTTTCTAATTCTTTTTTTTTTTTTTTTTTTTTTTTTTTTTTCTTACTAAATTCAAAAACACTTTGTTCTTATTTTATTTGTAATCATCCTTCTTTATATATATATATATACTAATTTTTTCTTTTTTTTTCAATTCGATTTATCAAAACTATATATAAATGTACAATCTACATATAAAATAAGTTCGTATAAAAATAGATATATAATATAATTGTACGATGAACAATCTCTTTACATTTCTTTACCGAAGGCCGACAGGCCGGTAATCGCTCTGCCGAGTATCAAAGTGTGGATATTATCCGTACCTGTGACAAATAATATTGAAGAAAAATCTCGTTTCATTCATTTTCCCGATACTAATTATAATTATTATCACGATCGAAAATACTTTTCTTTTTTTTTTTTTTTTTTTTTTTTTTTTTTTCGTACCTTNTTTTTTTTTTTTTTTTTTTTACGTACCTTCATAAGTGACAACACTTTCCAGATTCATCATGTGCCTGATAACATGATACTCATCGGATATTCCATTGCCACCCAACATATCCCTAGCGTTCCTAGCGATTTCCAATGCTTTCATGGCAGAATTCTTCTTTATCATCGAGATCATCTCTGGGGTGGCTCTGAAAAATTTTATAACGATACAAATGTTCATCCTCTTATTCAACGAAAATCTATCTCGATTTTCCAATTCAAAATATTAAGCCTTACTTGTTCTCGTCCTTCAGCCTGCCCACCCTCAGACAAGCTTGAAGGCCAAACGAAATGTCGCACATCATTTCGACCAGCTTCTTCTGTATCAATTGATTAGCGGCCAATGGCCTTTTGAACTGTTTCCTGTGCAGACTGTACGCTCTGGATATGTGTAAACAGGCCTCGGCTGCACCCAAAGCGCCCCAAGCGATTCCGTATCTGGCGTTGTTCAGACAGACGAACGGTCCCTGTACGAGCATTTCTTCAAGGGTGAGGGCTCCACGTTACACCGAAAACTTTCGAAACTTACTTTGAGACCTTTCACGTTCGGGAGCATATTCTCCTCCGGCACCTCCAAGTTGTCCATGAGGATCATACCTGTGATGGAACACCTCAGAGAGAATTTACCCTTGATCACAGGGGTGATCAGTCGATTCTCGTTCTCCTTCCTCTCTACGATGAATCCTCGCATCTCGTTGTCCTCCAAGCATTTCGCCCAGATTATCATTATATTGGCGATCGGAGCATTCGTGATCCTGGATTGAAAGGAAAGGAATGATTGAGAAAAGGATGGAGATTTTTTTTTTTTTTTTTTTTTTAGAATTATTCTAAAGAACCGACCATATCTTGATTCCAGACAATTTGTAAACTTTTTTTTTGGAATCGTAAATCGCCTTGGTCTCGATGGAAGAGGGATCGCTTCCGTGGTCGGGCTCTGTTAATCCGAAGCAGCCGATATACTCGCCCGATACTGGAAATACGAATAGATAGAATTTTAGAGGTTGGATTCGAATCGTGGATTAAATTATTAAATTATTCGAGCAATTTTACAGAGGATCAATTTAATTGAGATGTTAAGGGAAACGTACTTAATTTCGGTAAGAATTTTTCTTTTTGTGCATCGCTTCCATGAGCGTCAATCGCACCGGCAACCAAAGACGTTTGTACCGACAGAGCGGATCTGTATCCGCTGTCCACGTACTCGATTTCCCTTGCAATAAGCCCATACGCCACGGAGGAGACACCAGCGGCCCCATAACCCTTTATGGTACAGCATAGGATGCCCAACTCGCCCATTTCCCTCATTATCTCTTTGTGGAAGATTTCATTGCGATTCGCTTCGATTACTCGAGGCAAAAGTTTCTCGCCACAATAGGTTCGTAACTGATCTCTGATCAATACCTCCTCGTATGTCAGTTGAGACTCGAGATTGAATGGATCTTCCCAGTTGAAGGCGTTGTTAACTGTTGATAAAATTAAAAAATTCAGAATGAGACTTATTAGTTTTGGATTATTAGATAGTTAAGACAAATTGTTATTTTGAATAAAAAAGAAAAATTAAATTTAGCGTGATTGTATTCGAAACACGTGGCGCTCGATGATCGATACATGGTGCCATCTAGTAGCGAATTGGAAAACTTATAAACGATGCAGCATTTTAGGTGAAAAGCGAAGTAAATATCATTAAAAAATATCATTAAAAACTTACCTTTATCTCTGCCAGTAGATGATAGTGAAATTTCTGATAATTTGAATGAATCACTGATAAGAATAATAATAGTAAATAAATCAGATGACATGTGCTTTTAAAAAATACGTATAATCAAAGATAAAATCTATTTGTATTTGTAAAAGAAAGGTTATAGATGGCGATCTTTTTCTCTCGGTATAAAATAAAAAAAGGATACGTCTCAAACTTGTACAAGAAAATCCATTGTATTTCGATAGAAATCTTCTCGTGAGGGCTGCCATGTTCCTAGTCGACAGAAAACTAAGTTGATCTTGGCGAGTCGCATCTTATCTCGTGCTAATTTGACCTCGCATAAGAGTGGTAAACTTGATACCTCGATTTGTTCTCCTTGTTTCTTATTTGTTTTATTAAATTGTTTCGTCAGAATCCAATTTATATATAAATTTATATGTATGATGTCAGTAACGTATCTAATAAGAAATAGCACCATTAATTCATCCAATAAAAAGAGATTTAAACTTTAAATCGTAATATCATGGTTGTAAAAAAATTTCAAAACATGAATTTTATATAATTAACTGATAAATAATATCCACAACAATAGATTCTTAGAATGTATTTTATTTACAAAAATTTATAACAATAAATATATATATATATTATTATTTTAATGAATCAAATATATAATATAATCAAAGATTAACCAGTATTTTTCACTACTGACAATTCTACACCGTAAACAATTAAAATTGCAATCACGGAATAGAAATGTGAAAAACGATTGTTACTGGAAAAAGAGGAAAAAGATAGAATATATTTCATGGTGATCATTATCGATCGATTCGAAAGGCACTTGATAAAACTTTATCGATTTTACACCACGAGGATATCGTCTTTCTCCGCAGGACCATCGGGCAATTTCTTGTTGAATATCCGAATGTTGTGAAACAGATAGCCAAGGGACTCCATGATGGGACGTACGATGGCTTGCGTGACAACGCTAAGGAAATTCCTCGTCGCGGCACAAGTGATCTTCCAAACGCGGAGACACGGTGCCAAACACCAAATATGCTAAAAATTTGTATCCATTTAATTCGTTTTCCAATCGAACGTTATTTTTATAATAATATATAAATTGTAATATTATATTTAAATTAAAATTGGATTAAATTTGAATTATAAGTGTGAAATAGATTTGTATTGAGATTGGATTAGGTTAGGCTTGAATTTAATTCAAATTAGTAAGAAAAAAAATTCTCTTCCAAATTGAAGTTTGGCAACAAAGCGACGACCTACATTTGCAACAAGTCGAGAATAATCGTAACGATCGTTGTAACGTTGCTCGTATTGTGCAGAGAGGTTAGGAACAGCATCGATCGGGCATAAATCGAGAAAAAGGTCGTCGACTCACCTGAAACGCGAGGCAGGCGAAGGTGAGGCCTAGGCAGAGAGAGAGAAAAGGGGCGATCAGGACGGAGAGGAACACGTAACAACATCTTCTGGACAATCGGAAACAGTGTCCGCTCAATCGCCACGCGCACTCTGGACTGCGTATTCCTTCCGGTTCACCGATCACGTCATCCCACATCACCTGTATCCCAACACAATAGTGACGCTCGATATTTTTTCAACCAAGCAAAAATTTCATGGATAGAATTTAATTTTTATTATATTTACGACGATTCGTTCGTAAAAATTTACATTACATACACAGTACTTTAGATAATTTTTAAAATTATAGCAAGTAAAAATATATAAAAAATATTTAAAAAAAAGTATTTTTTTTAAATGTCATTAAAAGGTCATTCATTTTTATACAAATTCACAAATGTTTCATTCTTATATAATAAATTCTCTCTAAAAAAAAATTAAAATTCTCAAGAAATCGATATTTTCAACATACCTGCAGATGTTTGTTCAAACTGTTCGGATCCCTGTCCTCGAGTTCTCCATTGCTCCCATCCTCGGTCGAGGATTCGGGCTTCTCCATCCCTGGAAACCGGAAATTGCCACATTTCGGCACAGAACACTTGAACGCGGCTCTAAAACGATCCAGCATCCTGCCGGATTTGTATTATCCGAAGATTGTTGCGATCAGCTCAACAAGTCCAAGCCTATTCTTCGAACGAGCTCAGCCAAGTGCGCCGCCATCGCGGAAATACGATGGAAAAGTTACGGTTCACTCGATCCATAAGAAAACCATCATTGATCGTGGACGCGTTAAATAATACAGCACCTGGCTTAGTAGTGTCAATGCCAGGATCGCTGGCCTCGACTTGTTGAACAGTTTCTCCGGCTCAGGGTGGTTTGCAGAACGGTTCACAGGCTGGACTTTATGCATATATACGTCACAATATTGTGTTATCGATTACGTTGCGACTTGCCGCGTTTATGCGACTCGATATTTCGCGTCGCTTGTTTATCGCTGTTTATCATCGTTCGTGGGATACGTGGTTTGAGGTTGTTTGAGAGGGTTTGAATCGAGATTGGAATTGTTTCGTGGTGATTTTGGGGAATAGATTTGAGAATTATTGATAAATAATGGAAATTTCTCGAGGTTTGAAGTTGTTTGAACGAGTTTGAATCGAGAGAATATGCAAAGAATTTGTAATTTCGATGTTTTGTAACGGAATGTGCGATTATAAATATATTTGGATTATGAATTATAAATTGACACAGCGTGAGATTAATTTTTAATAAAACCCAGCCGCAATAGGGAAAACACGTTCGAAAATATCGATCGGTAGAGATTGTCACGAGGATCCCGGTTCATTAATAATGCAACGGGGTACTTTACATTGAACACCTGCTTGCTCTTTCCGTTTCCTCCAACTTGTAAGTACAATTTGCTACTTTGTTTCTCTGCCCCTAATCGACGATTCCAGATGAAGGAAAGAAACTATTAAATTATAACTATAGATGTTTCTCTTTAATACAACTTCTTGTGGTTAACTACAAGGACGATATTTCCCAACTTTAAACGACATTTGAATAATTTTTCTTTTTTATTCCAATTCAACCCATAAGATTGCCAAGAATTTGAATTATTATTTTACTCAGAGGCTAATTAAAAGTTATCTTAACAGTTACAACCTATCCATTCGATCAAAATTTTAATAAAAAAATCAACCATCCTTGCCAATAATTCCAAAACGCAATAATTTTATTTTATTTTTCCATGTTTCTTCGATAAACATTTCTTTCAACCAACACCATTTTTTTTTCTTTTCACGGCAATAAAAATTCACCGCCCTCTCTGAAAGGGGATGGAAATACTCACTGGACTCCCCGTTCGCGACTCGTGATCCCCTTATCTTGGCTGCTCGTGTTTTCCAACTGGATTCACCAATTTGCCAACCCTCTTCCCACGTTCACACGTTCTCGTCCTCTCGATCGTGCAGGTGCGAGGATAATCCGCGATCCACCGGCTGGACAACGGTCAACGCGGCTGCGCGACCCTCTTCAACCCTCTACCCTTCGCGCGACGCATCGTGCAACCACCCCGACGAAACGAAAGTGAATGGCCCGTCGCCTGGGGCGCGTACGATCAAAACGCGACAAACCGTTCGATAAAAGGGACCATTGGGGAGGAAACAACCCTCCTCCCCCGCGAGGAGAGGAAGACTTTGTTGTAGAATTCTTGATTTATTTTTTTTTTCCTTTTGACGTAGTTTTTAGAATTTTTTTTTTTTTTTTAAATTAGAAAGATCAGGGAAATTTTGATGATTCTTTTCTTTCGAAAAGAAATTCTTTTGTGGAATTTTTTTTTAGAGATTTTACGATTCTTCGCGCGTGAATTACAGAATTTTTCTAGTTATTGTTTGAAGTTAGGAATTTTCTTTTTTTTTTTTTTTTTTTTTTTTTTCGTGAAAGTTATGGAAAAATTGAAAGAAGGGTGTTCTGAGTGAATATTAAAATTGAAAGCGATATAGAATGAGAAATGAGGTTAGTTTCGAAGTTGTGAATTGGGTTTTATTCTTTTATTATTTACTTTTTTTTATTTTCTTTCGATAAATAGTTTCTGTTAGTATAGTTTAATTCTTTTTTTTAATTATTAGTTTGTCAGAAGTTCGCATTTGCTGTTCAAATTGAAACGAGTGTTAATCGATATTTATATAAGAGATTTTCTTTTAAAAAAAGATTCAGATATCAAATATATTTCGATTTTTTATTTCTAATTATTCATTACGAAACAGAATATAATATGTAGATTGCGATATTTTTTTCGCAATACTGTTATATAACGTAGATATAATTATATTTTTGTTGAATATGTTTATCATTATCAATGATAGATAAGTGAATGGCGTTACTTTGCTCAACATAGTGATACAAGCTCTTCGATAACGAAACGAATAAAAATATAATCTTTCGTGTGAAAAGAAGTCTAACGTAGATCGATAGATGGAGTTAGGATAAATTTTCCTTAACGTTACGAGATATATTCTTCGAACAAAATTATATCATTTAAATGAATATATTTAATAATGGAATGATTCCAAAATTGTTTTCGTATTTCGAGATTTCTATTATTTTTTGCTTAATATTTTTGTATAGAAAAAACCGAATCCAATATTTTTTTGTATATATAGAGGGATGTTATAAATCATTATAACAAATGCATTTAATTCTTTTTTCATGAAGAATATTTCGTTTGTTAATTTCAATAGTATTAAAGAGAGTATTTTAGATAGAAATAGAATGATTTGAAAGAAAGTGTATCATGATATTGATCATTTTTCGTAAATGGGCAAATAAATTATCGTCTTTAGAGATAGAGAATCACACATATTTTTTAAATATATGAGATGATGCGATTCTTTATAAAAAAAATACTAGGCCACTTTTAACAAAAAATCATTGGTTTAGGAGATATTTTAATTTCGTTTAATTATCTTTCAAACTAATAATTTTTTGAATTACATGATTTAGTATTTTTTTTATACAGAATTCCATTGGAAGTAAGCAAATTGTAAAAAAACAAGACACAATAAGGCGAAGGAAAGTATAAAAAGGTAAGTATGCAAATGGTAAGTATCTCTAGACTTAAGTAAACTGTTAAAAAAAAAAGAAAAAAAATGGAACATACGAACCTAAAAGGTAAGTATATAAGGTAAGTATATCAGGTAAGTATATAAGGTAAGTACATTATATTCCTTCTTAAATAATACTCACCATATAAGAAAATAAAAATTCGTTCAAATTTCAGATTAAGAATCTCCGGAAAAAATGTGCCATCTCTACGTCAAACATACTCTCCTAATACAAAATGGAAGAATCGACCAAAATCATCGAAATTTAGAATTCATGAAAAAACATTGATGAGATTCTTCCTCTGGAATTATATTCTCCTAATAAAAAGTCAAAATTTTAGCCAGAATTTGACAAACTAACATTTTTACTAAAAAATTCGCGTGCCACCTCTTCTAACATTATATTCCCCTAATCAAAAGTCGAAATTTTAGCCAGAATTTGACAAACTAACAATGTCAGTAAAAATTTCGCGTGCCACCTCTTCTAAAATTATATTCTCCTAATCAAAAGTCGAAATTTTAGCCAGAATTTGCCATACTAACAATTTCACTAAAAATTTCGCGTGCCATCTCCTCTAGCGTTATATTCTCCTAATCAAAAGTAGAAATTTTATCCAGAATTTGACAAACTAACAATGTCAGTAAAAATATCGCCACCTCCTCTAGAATTATATTCTCCTAATAAATAGTCGAAATTTTAGGCAGAATATGCCATACTAACAATTTCACTAAAAAATACGCGTGCCACCTCTTCTAAAATTATATTCTCCTAATAAAAAGTCGAAATTTTAGCCAGAATTTGACAAACTAAAACTTTTACTAAAAATTTCGCGTGCCACCT
>NW_025223857.1:2522298-2577298 GCF_014066325.1 Apis laboriosa
TCCTAATCAAAAGTCGAAATTTTAGCCAGAATTTGCCATACTAACAATTTCACTAAAAATTTCGCGTGCCACCTCTTCTAGAATTATATTCTCCTAATGAAAATTCGAAATTTTAGCCAGAATTTGCCATACTAACATTTTTACAAAAAATTTCGCGTGCCACCTCCTCTAGCATTATATTATCCTAATAAAAAGTCGAAATTTTAGCCAGAATTTGCCAAACTAACAATGTCAGTAAAAATATCGCGTGCCACCTCTTCTAGCATTATATTCTCCTAATAAAAAGTCGAAATTTTAGCCTGAATTAGACAAAGTAAAACTGTTACTAAAAATTTCGCGTGCCACCTCTTCTAGAAATATATTCTCCTGATAAAAAGTCGAAATTTTAGCCAGAATTTGACAAACTAACATTTTCACTCAAAATTTCGCGTGGCACCTCTTCTAAAATTATAGTCTCCTAATCAAAAGTCGAAATTTTAGCCAGAATTTGCCATACTAACAATTTCACTAAAAATTTTGCGTGCCACCTCTTCTAGAATTATATTCTCCTAATAAAAAGTCGGAATTTTAGCCAGAATTTGACAAACTAACATTTTTACTAAAAATTTCGCGTGCCACCTCCTCTGGAATTATATTCTCCTAATCAAAAGTCGAATTTTTTTTTTTTCTGAATCTTTTGCATGCAAGAATTTTTTATTTTTTTTTCGTTTTGTATTGTATTATTATTGTTTAAAAAAAGATAGCACGTGAAATTTTTTATTGAATGTACTTACCTGTTTTTTATCCATACTTACCTTTCCCATACTTACCTTTCCTATCTTGTCTATAGATATATTTTCAGGATCTAATCATTTTTTCAACATTTTACTTAAATCTAATAAATTAAATAGTCTTATACTTACCTTTATGCTTGCTTTCTACATCTTTTCGTGTTGATACTGGAATTTCTAAAACAAAATATTTTGCATTTTATAATATCATGTATTTTAATAGATAGAATGTATTTTAAATAGATAAGAATTATATAAAAATTTAAATATTATTTAATATCCGTGTATCAGAATTCAAAAATCGATATAAGATATATATATGAGATGCATGCCAGATTTACGATATATAAAAATTGAATGAAATAAATTTTATTAAGATTTTTGATCAGTCGCTTAAAGAAGGAAAAGAATAAAACAAATTTGAAGTTAACGTTATCTCTTAAATATCGTGGAAACTAGTTTTAGGCAAGAATTTATATCGATAGTAGAAAAAGGACAGAGATAGGATAAAATTATCGAAATCAGCGCTTTCTTAGTGTGCCGTAAATGAAACGTATGAACAAAAGACAGAAAATAATTGAAAAAAAGGATAGAGATAGAATAAGAATTGACCATTAGTGTCATCTCTTAAATACGAAGGATATTACTGTAATAGGTAAAGTAGGAAAGAATTTAATACTACTGCCATCTCCAAACGATTCTATAATTAACTATAAGAAGTTATTTCTAATATACAAAAGATGGCAGCAGCTTTGAATTCTTATTCTACCTTACCTTATCTTTAAAGAAGTATCTTTTGAATTCAAAAGATGGCATTAGTGATCAGTTTTATTCATTCTCCTTGTCTATACAAGTTTCTTTTGCGGCATTCTATAGATGGAGCTGATTTTACAATTTTTACTCTCCGTCCTTCCCTTACTCGTTGTTCTTTTCATCTTATATATCTACTCTATAAATGTATTTCTGAAAATCTAATCGATTAAAAATCTTGAAAAAATTTACCTAATTTTTATATATCCCAAATAGACACGCACACATACACATTTTACGTATCTATTTTATATAAAGAATCTACACATACTTTTATATTATACCCTTCACGTGTAAATTTTTTTTTCGTTATATCCTTTATTCCATCATAAATGAGAAGGATGGAAGGGTAGAAAGAGCACGGCACGACCGGATACGTCTCTCGCTCTTGAGATAAAGATAGCTTGCGTTTTCTTGTTGTACCACCCGCCTCATAAACGTCATCTTCCTATTACCGAGTTCCGCGTAAGCGTATAAGAAAGTCCTTTGATGCTCGTCTCGACGCTCAAAGGACTCCGTTCACCAGGAATCCACCGCTGATTCGAGCTGAAAAATCAGGGAGGGGGTGAAAAAGGGATTCTCGTTAATCGGATTCCGGCCGCGTCTTTCAATCGACCGTGCCGCTTTTGGCGAAATCGCGTTTCCGCGAATGCTAATGAATCTCCGATTTGTTGGCATGCTAATGAACGTAAATGAATTTCCTTCATTCCCTTTTCCAACAAAAAAAATTTCATTTCAATT
Source organism: Apis laboriosa (assembly GCF_014066325.1). Lineage (NCBI taxonomy): Eukaryota > Metazoa > Arthropoda > Insecta > Hymenoptera > Apidae > Apis > Apis laboriosa. The sequence continues at coordinate 2,524,620 of NW_025223857.1, forward strand.
TGTCATGGAGAAAAGTACAAATATTATTTAAATCTTTCACAGCGAAAAGTAATTGAATATATATATATATATATATTTAATCTATCATTTACGCAGGAAATTAAACGATAAGAGATTAAATTATAATTAAATTGTTTAATTGATATACGAGCTTGAACCGAGGTTATTAGACAATTGGTATCTGTAGCTGGTCAGTTATTTATTATTGCGCTATCTGTAATTGGCGTGCATCATATCTCGCCCTATTTTCACATCTGCAAAACTAACCGTTTCCCACTCCACTCCCTCCCCCCGATATCTTCTCCTCTCCATCCTCCATCTTGCCCTGCCTTCTTCTCCCCCGCTTTTTAAAATCTTTCAAATCAAATTTTTCCTTCTCGAACTTTATACATCCTTCTTTACCGACGAAGTAACATTAGAAAAATAATCAATCGAAAAAGACCTACCTTATCGATGTAACCACTTATATATATATATATAATAGCGAATAATAAAACACGTTGCAAAAACTCTTCCTCGAAACCTCTTCATCATTTTCACGCGAAATAAATTCACCAATTGAAATTCGTGTTCGTTCGTCCATTCTTTTCGCGAAGCGGGAAATTCGAATTAATTCGGATCGCTTCTCGGTGGGTGAGAAGGTTGTTGAAGGAGTGGAGTTGGACGGACGAGTGGGCTACTTCATTGTAATGGCACGCGTCCTCCATTCACAGGTCGATGGTTGTCATCCCCAGGGGCGTGCTCCCTTTGTCCCCTTCCCGCGTTTTGACGTTTCACACCCACCCAACGTGACAGATTGAGGATCGATGGGACAATGGATCCCGGATATATATACACCCCCATTGTTTAACTCGCGTCTCGGGGCTAACTCCATTGTGTCACCTGTGATAGCCTGTTGACCACGTTGCCACGAGCTTTCGCCCCCTTTCGTCTACTGCCCCACGAGGAGTCCCAAAGGACTCGAAAAATTCATTCGTGGCGCAAACGTTTTGAGAAAAGGGTTTTTGATAAACATTGATTAATATATAATTAATATTGAATTTTTTTTATTACTTTTTAATAATTAAAATGTATACATTTTAAACTTTGAATTATTAAATTTTGTTAAATCAAATTATCAAAATCTTACTAAATTATCTATTAATAAATTCAACGTTTAATTTCTAAATTTACACTTGTAATTTTTTAACTTTAACTTTTTAACAAGAATGAAATTATATAAATTTATTTTCGAGATTATTAAATTTATTGAACTAATAACAAATACAAAATGAACATAATTTACAAACAGAAATCCTTGATCCTTCGTTAAATGGTTGAACAAACAAGGCGGAAAGTTCGATGATCCCCATTCAGTAGAATGCAGAAACGATGGTGGAGGAAATATTGGAAGGGGTGACTCCTCGAAGCGCGTAAACGAGGGGTTGCGAGGGATTATTAAAGGGCGTGAGTCAGCCACGAGGGGTGGCAAGGAAACACACCCCCTCCTTCCCTAAAAAGACTCGTAATCCTCGATACCTGCACCTTCGAAGAACGAATTGGAACCACGTGAAACGGAATCTCCTTTTTCGACATTTCCCAATCGAGAAAGAAATATTTTTCTTCCTAAAAATCGAGAAGATTTTTTTGGAAGATGAAAGTCGTAATGAAAAAAAGCTTCACAAAATCATTCCAGTTTAATTTTGACCAGAAAATAATAAGTTAGTTAAGAATTTCGAATAAAGCTAATTATTTATTATGTGAAATGCTCGAATAATTCGATATAATCTCTTCCCGTTATATTTTCGATTATTATTATATATATATGTGTGTGTATGTGTGTGTATGTTTTGAAAAATCATCAAGGTAAATCATCAACTATTAAATTTTGCCCATCATTGATATACTCAGATCGATAAACTGGGGAAAAGGGATTGGAAAATTGTCGATTAATAATAAAAGAGATTGGAAGAATGATTTATGTATGATAATTGTAATAATAAACGTTGTTTAATTTAACGAATTATTTTTTTTTATTTAATAATTTAATTCTATTATGAAGATATATATACATTTCCAAATTTATTTTTAAATTTGAACGTATTGTTGATAGGCTTAAACGTAAAATTAGATAAAAACTAATACAGAAAGGTGACAATTGTGTATATATATATAAATACGAATTGCTCTCAACGGAAATTATTCGAGTGTTGGGTTGGAAGAAGGTAACGACATCATTGTTTGAATCTCGTGAAAAATTTCGATCTTTATTTATTAATTATAATATATATATATATCTACATTTCAAATACATTGAGTATTAAATGAAAATATTATATATATATTATTAAATTAAATATGTTTAAATATACTCAAACAATGAGATAATAAACGAAGAAAAAGTCGAAGAAAGTGGTCTGTCTTTTCTATCTCAAACAACTCAATAATAACAGTTTGAAGAAAGAAAATAAAATGAGGTGAGTAATGTTAAAGAAATAATAAAATTTTTTTATACTGTATTCTATTTTATACTCTGTCATAAAATTATTCGTTATGATCGTTCGATTAAAATTTCTCGCGTAATAAAATTCGTAATGTATCGTCCTTTAACCAAAAAAAACTCATAGACTATTTCTATTCTATTTACTATTTATTTATTAAACTATTTCTATTTACATCGAAAGCAGTTACTTGTCTCGAAGAAATTCGAGTACGATCATTCTCGAGAAATTTTCAATTTTTCGGATTATTTCTAAGTATTTTTTTTATATCTAAATATTTTTAATTCTAAATATTTTCTATATTTTTTATATTTTTTATATTTTTTAATTCTAAATTTTAATTTCTAAATATTTTTTTTTTCATTATTATAATTTGAATCAAGTTCCAGAAAATCAACTTCGAAGAAATCGTGTAGAAGTTTTGGTTCCCAGAAGCGGAGCGGCAGGTACCACTCCGACAGCACGGACAGTTCGACTTCTTACACCTCTTCCTCGGAGTCCACGTTTTCGGAGGATTGCGATTGTTCGGAATGCGATTGTTTCGAATTCGATAGCTCGCCCCGAAGGGCGAAACGAAGAACGAGCCGAAAGGGGAAACGGAACAACGGGAGACGATCCTCCAACAAGTCGTCGAAATCGTCCTGCGACAACAGATCGTCGTACAAGTCTTCCAAAAAGAAAACTTCTGGAAGAAGCAAAAGTGAGAGTTTTTTCAATTAAATTTTTTCCTAGATTATATTACGGCAATTGTAGGAATTAAAGTATTATTCTCTGATCAAAGGATCAATCGAGAAATAATTTTTCCGAATACCGCTAATTTAATCGACTCGATCGATATAAATGATATACTGTAGGAATTAAAGTAGTAAAATATTCGATAAAATGTTCCGCTTTATCGTAATATTTATTTTCCACGTATAATTTTTAATAATATCAATTATCCGGAAAATTTTCTAATCTCTGATCAAAGACTTAATCGAGAAATAATTTTTCCGAATACCGCTAATTTAATCGACTCGATCGATATAAATGATATACTGTAGGAATTAAAGTAGTAAAATATTCGATAAGATGTTCCGCTTTATCGTAATATTTATTTTCCATGTATAATTTTTAATAATATCAATTATTCGGAAAAGTTTTTGGTCTCTGATTAAAGAATTAATCGAGAAATAATAATTTTTCCGAATACCGCTAATTTAATCGACTCGATCGATATAAATGATATACTGTAGGAATTAAAGTAGTAAAATGTTCAACAAGATATTCCGCTTTCCAGATTGGGAATATTTATCATAATATTTGTTTTCTACGTATAATTTTTAATAATCGTATCAATTATCCGAAAAAGTTTCTGGTCTCTGTTTCTCTGATTAAAGAATTAATCGAGAAATAGTAATTTTTCTGGATATCGGTAATTTATTCGACTCGATCGATATAAATCATATGCTATAGGAATTAAAGTAAGTAAAATGTTCGACGAGATGTTCCGTTTTCCAGATTGGGAATATTTATCGTAATATTTGTTTCCTATGTATAATTTTTAATAATCGTATCAATTATCCAGAAAAGTTTCTGATTTCTGATTAAAGAATTAATCGAGAAATAATTTTTCTGATTAATTTAATTGACTCGATCGATATTGTCGCATACGCACGCGAGACAGTTGAGAGAAAGAAGATTGATTTCGTTTTCAGGACGATCGTCGTCCTCGTCATGCTCGTCTTCCTCGGATTCTTCGAGTTCGTACACAAGCGATGGAGAATATTGCGGTTGCGGCACGTCTGACAGGCCACGTCAAAGAAGCAAAGTTTGAACGCGTTTCAACCATTCGAACGACAAAGGATCCATACAGTCGATATATATAATCTCTATCTTTTTATCTCATGATAACCATTTTCGTTTCTTTTTTTACCAATTTACATACCTCGACCATTTCTCTTTTATATTTTTAACTCGACTATTATTTATTTTATGTGTCGTTTTCATTTGATTTTACTATTATTTCATTTTTATCTATTTTTAAGAAAATTGGGGAAGCAAAAGTGTAAAAAAAAAAAAAAATGTGATGTTTTTAACAAAAGAAACGTTTAAAACAACACGTAGAATGAATAAAAAAAGAATATGTAATGGAAACATGTAATATAATAAAAGAATAAATGAGACCACTACTCGAAAGAGAGAGAGAGAAGTTTGTTGCTCAACCCTCCATCTGGTTTGAGTCATATGCGCGCGCGCGCGCGTCTGATGATAGACTAATTGCGCGCACGTGTGCGTATATCGCTTTTTTTCCCGCGATCGGCCGTATCCTGAACTATTTCATAATATTAAGTACATATATGTATCTCTTGTTACGTTCGTTCGATACGTTTAAATCGATAAATGGATCGAACGAGTGACGAAAGTTTAAAGAATTAAAATTCGATCCTTTTTCTCGAATATCAAAAATTAGATATTCGAAACTTTTAAGGAAGAAAATTAGAAAAATTTCGAAAAAGGAAAAGAAATCTTACTAAGACGAAAATCTGCTACGTCCTGCTATTTTTAAAATTCTCAAAAAATTCTCACGAAAATTTGAAAATTTGAAAAAAGTTTTGAAAATTACTCGTTAAAAAAAAAAAGGAAGAAAAAATTTTCAAAGCGCGATCAAAGATTTGTACGATCCTCCAAACGTCAAGGCGCAAACACTTTCTTACAACTTTCATTTCAAAACATAAAAATAATACCCTTCGGATAACCACTTCCTTCGAATCCAACATTAAACTCGATCCAACATCCCCCCCTTTTTTTGGCGTTCTATTAACCCCTCGAGACGCGAGACAACCAACCGAGACGAGGAGAATCCATCGCGTGAAATTGAAACGGAACAGGATACACGGAAACGCGCGTCCTTTCGTGCCGCAGAACAGATTCTGACTGCGTTTAATCCCAAGGGAGGGGGAGGGAGCAGGCCACGATTATTTATCGGCCTCGGCGCGGAGGGTGTCTCGTTAATTGGATTTAAGGGTCGAAGACGCTTTGCGCTCCCTCCCACGAGGGATCGAGTCCACGATTTTCTCCGCTTTTCCTTCGCCTCGTAGTATCGAACTGTCGAGTCCTGGACGCTTAATCGTCGAGCTCGATGTTATTGTTGGACGAGACGAGGGGTTCGATGAAATGGAATTCGATTATGCGAGATTGGAACGTTTGATCCAACGCTTGGTGGATCGCGACGATATTTAGATGTAAGATTATTTGCGAAGATTTGGAATGGTCGACGTTTGTTGTTGACGTTTGAGAGATTTTATTGCCTATTACGATTGGACGTGTGTTGAATAATAAACGATAGAGGAGAAGTTTGATGGTAATGCGTGGAATTTGAGAGAGTATAGGTTAGGATTAATGAAATGAATGAAGCGTAGATTAGGTAGATAGGGATTGTTTTAAATCGGAATTGAATTTTTTTCATTCTTCATTTGATATAAAAAGATTAAAAAGTAAAATTAAATCCATTTTTGCATGTAGTGAGTATTATTATTGTTGTTGTTTCAAGGTTTAGATAAAGAAGATAATTTCTTATCCACGTTCTTACAAACATTCTATATATCGAATAATTATATTAAGAAACTCTAAGATATTGTTTTTTTTTTTCATATTTGATTTATTAAATAGATTATAGAATAGATAGAAATAATTATTAATTAGATATAATAGATATGGAATAGAAAAGAATCGTTATGTAATGAATAATTAAACGAATCAGACGGGCACAAGATATCTATAGGAGAAAGGAAAAAAAGAAAAGATAAAATGTTATTCTCTAATAAACAAACGCGAAAGAATTTTATCAGAAATTGAAAAAGTACTAACACTAGAACTATCATATATCGCACACAAACGATTAAACATCAAAGTTAAAGCATTGCTATATAAATGTACGTGATAATCTTTCTATAAAAATCTAAAAAAATAAAAAACAATTGAATGAAAATCTAAACTCCTAACCTAAAAAACGTTCATTTCACCAAAAAAAACCACTTGCTAATTTCTAACAATACGAAACTGAAAAAGATTCGAAACTGGTCGATTCGAAGTAGTTGCCACGATTTCTCCACGATTGAATCGAGCGTAGAATAGCCGGTGAAGTGGCGAGATCCTATTATGTCACAACTAGTGGCAAGGTAGTAGAGGCAGGCCGTGAACCTAGCATAAGTGCAGCCGGCACGTTGCATGGTCGCACGTGACTGGTTCTAGTAGCCTTTTTCCAAGTCCTCCTCCTCTACCCTCGCCTCCCGCTATTTTCTTGCTCACGCGTGATCTCCGTTTCGCGTTCTATCCGCTGATTTCCACGCGGTTCGACGAAGAAACTTGTAAATTATCGCCTGATTCGATTATGGAAGTCGTTAATTAAATTGAACGAGCTACCAATCGTTTCTAACCTCTTCCACGCAGCGACATCTCGTCACCGGTGGTGAGAATTCGTATTACTTCGAAGATGAATGTTGGTTAATCTACATTGATTTCCTTCGAAACGAATATCGATAGTGCTCAATGGTAGTGATGAATGCTCGAAATCGAATTTTGTAAAAATTGTCACGATACTAGCGATCACGAGTAGATTCAAGTCTCGAATATTTCTTGGAAATCGTTTGATAATTCTAAGAAAATCTTGCAACAAGTTGTCTGTTATTCTCCTTGAAATAGAACGGTATATAGATACGATTTCTTGAAAATCTCGCACGACTTATCAATCGCTTCGAAGAATTCTAAAATTAGAATTCAAAGTGAATTCGAATCTTCGTAGTCTTGAAAACTTTGATTCTTTTTATTAAGATTCGAATATCCATCCATCATTATTCGTAACTATTATCTCTATATTCTGCAAAGAATACATCACGGAATGATTTTTATCCCGAATCTGTAGATAAAACGATACATTATATCTTCTCGAAGCACGTATATCCATTCTCGTAATAACTCGCTCGGTTCGCCACGCGCATATAAATTTCAAAAATTTCTGTAAATTTATAAACCAATTATTTTAATTATTAACAAAAAAAAAACTCTTAACGAGAAAACAAAATTTCATCTAAAGACGAAACGTACCTACATACGTTCTATTCACAAAAAACAAAGAAAGAAAAATCAAATATCGAAGAAATCCACGTTATTCTTCGAATATCGAAAAATAAAACTAGATGATCTCGAAGATTGTTCGTTCAAAATACATTTTTACATCCGTCCAGATAAAAATCAACGAGGAACGTGATTTCAAATCTCGAATACGCATACGCATGCAGTTAAGAATAAATTCTCGTCTTGTAATTCAGCATTAACGACAATTCAGCTCGTTGCGCCAGGGTTGCAACACTCGCGCTCGCATGGCTGGTCTCGGGTGGCTGCATTGAGCAACGATAACCGTTTAAAGGTCCCACTCCGGACGCATTGTGCGGAATCTAGGTGGGAGTAGTTATGGTTAGATAATGGCAACGCTTCCAGCATATAATTATCGTCTTAGCTACGCTGCGGTAATATATCGTCGTCGTGGACGCAATCGAACATTTTCTCTCGTTGATCGCGTTTCGACATATTCCACACCCTTCAACGTGATATTATTTATTTATTTATTTATTTATTTTTCGAACTCGTTCTCACAGATTCGTTGGATTGGATCGAGGAAAAATAAGATTGGATAAAAAGAAGTAATAGAAATAATAATAAATAATTGGAAAAAGAGAAAAAAAAATTAGTATATTATATTTGTTGTTATTTATTGAACAATTGTATACAATCATATGTATAATATGGTGTACCTGTAATCCAGTCTAGATGATTGAAATATTCGAAAGGATTTATTTTAGAGATTAGAGATTCAAGGATTAGACTGGACTAGAGGTACTGCGTAGTTCTTAGCTTGGTATCGATTTTTAAACGATTAATCTTTGAAAAGTTATTTAGACAAAAATCGATACCAATTACCAGGTCTCACCACGAGGAGGTGACTACGCGTCGAGACCCACCTAAAAACAAAAAAACAAAAACTAAAATATTAAAATTAACGATTAATCAAAATTAAAAAAATATAAAATAAGAAATAAATATCACATATATAAAAATAAATTTAAAATATAAACATTGCGTAACAAAAATCTTTACATCTTTTACTTAAATCTAAAAATCTTAATCTAAAAATACTTAACACTGAATTTTAAATCTACGATTCATTTACCCTACTAACACAATCCGTGTCAAAGATACACCCCTTAATCTTAACGAAACAAGAGAAATCTTTAAGAAGAATAAATACCTTCGATCGAAAAAACGAACATCCAAAAAAGAAATACAAAAACCAAGAGGAAAATTAAAAAAATTCGAGCCATTGACGATCTCGTATCGCGGCTTTCTTCGATCGATTCAAGGAGATGAACTCGTGACTACCTAACGGCGGAACGCCTTGCGCCCTGACGACAGGCAAGGGACAGAGTCCCCGACCATCGATTTACGACGGCGTTCAACCCTGATCAAGCGCTCGAGGAAATCGATCGATTACGAGCGCGGACCGGAAGCAGACGACTCGAAAGAGGCGAAAACTCGAAGAACGTACGACTATATCAGAATATTTCAGAGGAATATTCGAACGAAATAATTGGAATGAAATATAAAATAATTAAAATACAAGATTTCGTAATTTTTGCTGTTCAAGCAGGCTGTTCATATCTTCTGGGATGCGCTCACAAGGAACTTGATTAGCCTTATCTAAATTATCTTACAGTTATATTTAAGGCTAGGCGCACATCCCACAATGATTCCACGATGCCGGGCCGCATTGGATTGAATTTTAATTTCTGTAATTTCTAAAATAGATAATTACAATATATATAATAAATTTTAAACAATTCGATTTCGCAATTTATTATATTCGAGATATTAAAATCTAAAAAATTCCCGCGTTGTCCATCGTCGTCCATCGTCGTCCATCGTCGTCCATCGGCGAGTTTCATTACTTAAAACTAACTTAAACCTTAAACGCTTGAATACTAATTCTAAAATCTATCCATCCGTATCAAGAAAATACTCCCGTCCAACTCGAAGCGAAAACTTTGAAAAGCATATCATATACAATCTAATCAAAAAAAATATAATATTCTAAAATTGAAAATACTAAAAAGATCGAAAAAAAAAAAAATAGAAGAGGAAATCAACCCTTTCCGAATCACAGTCGGACCCGCGTAGCCGCGACTTACAACGGTGGACTTACTGGAACCGTCGGACGGATGATACTCGCCAGTGACCGGGCGGGAGTTACGACAGCGACCAGGCGGTGGAACGACTTACGTCCTGACGACACGGGAAGGAGCAAGGGACAAAGTCCCCGACCACCAGAGCCGATTTACGAGAGCGACGTTCCACCGCGAGGCCAAACTCCAGATCGAGCGCCCGAGAGCGCCAATCGATTAGGAGCGCGGACCCTCGACCGGCCACCGGGAGCAGAGCACCCGGCCAACGGCGCCTGCCACGCGTTGCGCGACGACGTTGGTCGTCAGTGACTCGAAAAGGCGAGAGGAACTAGAAACAATCGAATAAAAAATGGGGGGGGGGGTGTAAAAAAGAAGAATTGTTGAATTTTATTTTTATTCGCTTTAAGTTGGGGGAGTACGTCTTGATACGGATTTACAATAAATTCTAAAACTTAATCTTAATCTAGTGGACCTGCAGGCCAGTCCGGTGATAATTGAAATGATTAAAATTGAGTGAAATTGAAGCTATTATAAGAAGACTGGACTGCAGGTGTGCGTAGCTCTTGGCTTACCATTGCTTTCAGAAGGTAGTGTAAATAAGGTAGTAATGTAAATGTAATCTTTAAATTTAAAATATCTCGAAATTTGTTTTAACTATAATAAAATTTAAATTTTGAGAGAAATGTTAGTTTGGAAAGCAATGGCAATTACCGGGTCTCACCCACGAGGAGGTGGCTACGCATCGAGACCCATCTGTAAAAAAAAAATAATTTAAATATATGGATATATATGGAACGTAAGAAATTTAATATAATTTAACATAAAATGAAATAAATAAAGTTAAAAATTTGATACAAACCGTAATTGAAGTAGAAAAGTAAATCTGAAAAAGTAAATCTGAAACATACAAAAAAAAATTTAGTGTAGTTCTTAGCTTGGCATCAGTTTTCAAAAACTAATCTTTCTAATATAATTTTTTTAACGTAATCTTCTAATATATTTTTAATCAGTTAACGATAACAAAAACTGATACCAATTACCGGGTCTCACCAACGGGGAGGTGACTACATCGAAACCCATATAAGAAAAAATAAATTATTTTTGAAATGAAATAAAAAATATTAATATTACATCACGAAAGAATGAATAAATAAATGTATAAAAAAATAAAAAGAAAAGTAATTAAATAAATGATATAATAAATTAATGAATCTATCAATCTATAAATAAATAAAAGTATAAGTATAAATAAATAAATAAATAAATAAAAATATAAATTGATTAAAAAATAAATGAATAAAAATAAAAATGTAAATTAAAAAATAAATCAAAGTATAAATTAATAAATAAGTATATAAATAATTAAAAGAATAAATGAATCGATTGAAAAATTATAATTAAAAAAATAAATTAAAAAATAAATGTATAAATAAGTGTATGTAAACGAAGCAAAAAAGTAATTAAAAAATATTAATCAAAATTAATAAATAATATACTATACTAATATATTATAATATATAACAATAATATTAAATATTAGAATAAATGTAATAAAAAATTTAAAAAAATTGAAAATTTTTCGCGATGTTATAAAAATTTAGTCAAAGAGTTATAGCTCCGACCTATCTATCTGACTGATCGTTAAGGAATGACCTCTTCCTCGCTACCTGTCTCGCTCGGGTAGGGTGGTGGTAACTGTCACGAGAATCGACGAAGATACGCGACCTTTACCGAATTCGTTTTTCTTTATTTGAAATTAATTTTTTGAATAAAATAATCAATAATTTATCGATTTTTGCATTTTTATTATTAATTTATGCAATTTAACAATTTATTATGATAGCAAACATTATAATTAATATAATAGTATAATTAATAAATATATTTTTACTAAAATTAAATTTTTACTCCTTCGGTATTAACTTTTGAACTTTTATAATTATAAAATAGCCAGAATTTTTTATTATTTTTATTATTTTTTATAATTATAACCATTTTAATATTCCATTCACTTGTACTTTAATATTCGATTATTTTTTATAACATTGCTTCTTACAAAAAGATACAAAATATAGTCACAATTTGTGTAATCAAGTTTAAATCAAGTTTAAAATGATATTTCAAAAAAGGTTGAAAAAACACTGTTTTACCATACGTTAATTACAATTTCACGGAATTCGAAATATCGTCGAACGGATATTTCGTAATATCTGGGAACAATAGTAGCAAATATTAGAAGGAAAGAAGGAAATAGATTGGCGGTATAGAATAAAACTAAACCATTCGTCGAGGGTGGTTCACGTGTCGGTCATTGTGGCATCCACCTGTTTGACCGACAGATTTTGTCGGCTACGTAAGAATAATTCCATTTTCAGAGATGTCGGTCAACATAACGTGACTGGTGTCCACGTGGTCGCGAGCACGTGTACGAAACGCAAGACTATTACATAAGAGGCTGTGTAACCCAAGCTGAGCCGAATCAGCAACAAACGCCCACTCTCTTTGTTTTTACGTTCCTTTTCTTATATTCTCGACTTGCAGAATAACACGATTCTCTTAAAAAAAAAAAATTTTGAAGTCTTTATCCATGTTTCGATATTTTTCGATATTTCTAAAACGAGAAAAATCAATTTTAAGAAAGATTTATTCAATATTATGTTGAGAATGTTCGGCGATTTTTTTTTTTTTTCAAGTTTTATCGTTGATAAGACGACGAAAGGAAGGTTTTTTTTCTTTTATTTCGAAGAAAAAACTATAGAGGCAATTTTCTCAGGATACTCGCGAGAAAATATTACGCTAAGACGTTGCACAACGAGCTGTCGATACACGCGAAACGGGACCTCGCGTAATGAATCTTCATTCCTATAAATAGGCATGTATCAAACCGTCCGGATTCCTCGACACACTTAACGAGATTCTCGCGCAATTCTTTAACAACGTACACTCTCCGTGACAACATTGTTTTTTTTTTTTTTTTTGCGGAAAAGGCGGGCTCTTAAAAATTTCACGAACTCTCTTAATATATATACGATACTAAATTTTAAAATAACGAATCTCTGGAGATCTTTTACGCTCTTTAGATTTTTTTTAAGATTTGAACTCTTCGCAACGCGGAAAAATTCTCGATCGGTTAAAAGAAAAGCGATTCTACGTTAGCGATCGAAGAATCGTGAATTCGAACGGAAGCAGATGGCAACTTGGTCGAACGGCGTCCGCTCGACGCGGTACCGTTCAACGTACCACATTTCTCCAGCGTTAAAGAGACGAATCTCGGTTGACACTGTTGGTCCAAATAACGGGACGACGGTTACATTACGAACGTTGCACAAAACAACGTCTCGCCTCCGTTCGACTTCTCCCCACGAGAATCCTCTGTGCTGGAATCTGTTGCATAATCGGACCAATATTGCCAGTGAAATTTTACGCGTCGTGAGTTACAAGTTAACAACTTGTTGACGGTGTTAACAACTTTTCTTACGCAACTCGAACTAATATATCGTCTTACGCGAAACTATAATGCTGTGTAACGTATAATTAGACAATTATAATATAATAACGAGAGAAGATTAATAATAATAAAGTAAATAATTCTCGCGTTTATCGTGGTTAATTATCGTCGTCATTAATTCGACATTATATGATCATTTTGCAACGATAATTTTAATCGAGAAGAAAAAGAAGTGGAAGAAAAAAAAAAAAATATGGAAATCGACGACTAAAAACGGATACAATAAATAATATTCCCCAGACAAAATGAAAAATATATTAAAATTCCCACGATTAACTAATATCTCGGGAATTAATACAAATTAAATCGAAACAATTCTATTTTGCTTCTTTATCAACATCTCAAAAAAAAAAAAGAAAAAAAATTAAACACTTCGTTTTAATTACCGACAATTAATTAATAAATAAGATATTCCAACGATACTTCAATTTAAAATAAAAAAGATGCCAAGTTGTTATCTGGAGATGGAAATTTTATTTCACAGTTATCAAATTCCTCAGTTTATATTCTTCCTCGAGGAAAAATAAAAAAAATTCCACTTCTTATTAAAAAAAAAAAAAAAAAGCAATCTTAAGAAACAATAATCTCGCTTTATCAAAATTTATCAATTTCTTTCCCCCTCCCCCCTTTAATCATTAAACCGAGATACACACACGCTCGTTTGTATCTTTTTTTTTTTTTTTTTTTTTTTTTTTTTTGTTTTTCTTATTCTCTAACTACTCACTCCTCACCGAGAAGGAACCGAGTAACCTACTAAAAAAGCCGAAAGAAAGCACGGAGGAGGGGGAGAGAGAAGAGGGGTCGAAGAAGGGCAACGGCGCGAATAACGTGTGTGCGAAGCCTAATTCCGGTCTCCCAAATTGGCCGGTTGGTTCCTTAGGGTACGTGGCCCCGTTTCTGGTATACACCTGAGGAAGGAGGGAGGGGAGAGAGAGAGAGAGAGAGAGAGAGAGAGAGAGAGAGAGAGAGAGAGAGAGGATCGCTCGGGGGTTGTCGCGCGGGGTCTTTGAGAAAAAGAAGCGGGACGAAGAAAAAGGAAACGCCGTCGCCGACTCGAAATAGCGAGACTCGAAAGAGAGACTTGGCAAAAGAGGCAAAAGAGGCGCGAGATTCGCCGCGACGGGATGCTGGCCTACTTGCTCCCTCGAGGATCGCGAGGGAATCGGACAAAACGCGCGTTAAAACGAAGGTGAAGGAGAGAGAGAGAGAGAGAGAGAGAGAGAGAGAGAGAGAGAGAGAAAAAGAAGAAGAATCGGAGTTCGTGGAATTGGCGTGAACGCGGTCTTCGTTGGAAAATTTTCTTTTTTTTTCTTTTTCAGTTTTTCAATTTTCGTTCTAGTTTCTTTTAGAAGAAATGATCGAGGAATTGCATTTTCTTTCACGTTTTCGAGAATTGTAATAACGAGAGAGATGGATAAATTTTGATCGAATCGATACGAGAATATTATTCTTTTGAGAATAATTAAAAGTGTAAGAGTGAAAATGGAGGGGGGGGAAAGGGATGGATGTTAATTAGATTTGCGATTAAATTGGATTTGGTTGAAGATTTAATTGATTCCGTCGGGAAATTTTCAATTTTCTCCTTCTTTCGAGAATTGTAAAATGTGATCGTTTGAATCGGGATATCGGATCGAATTGGATCGTAATCGAAGATTTTCTTTCGCTTCTTTTAAATTTTTAAGAATTATAATAACGAAATGGTGGAGATTGATAAATTTTTACGATCGAGGAAATTGAATATTCTTTTGCGAATTAGATAAAAGTGAAAATGAAAAAACGAAAAAAAGATTAATTAGATTACGATTAAATTATTCCGAAAATAATGAAACACCGAAGATATTAATAGTCGCCATTCTTACTTTTATACTTTAGCAATGCGAATCCATTACACTTTACAACTATTTTAAATAAAAAATTCTACCAATTGCACGTAATAATTAATTTCAATTTCTTCTCAAGAATTTCAAAATTCAACGATTTCGTTCATTCCCGAAACAAAACCTGAAAAAATAGCTGAAAATTACCCAAGAACCAAAGCGCTTCCAATGATCTTTCCAAACTTTTTGTAAGAAAGAACAAAAAAGAAACATCTAAGAAATCGATCCAAGAAAAGAAAACAAGAAGAGAAACAATCCCCGCGAGAAAGGAGAAAAAATTCCTCTCGCGCGAAACATTGAAAAATTTCGCGAAGAGAAGAAGAAAGAGTGAGTCGGTTGACGCGATACAGCCGCGCCGCCAAGAAAACGGCGGTGCCGCGAAAAAGTAGGTTTCTGGAGCAGACGCGGGGAGCGCGCGTGTCGTCGGCGCAGCGGCGATCGCGGAACAGAAGGGAGCCGCCGCGCCGTGAACTGTAACAAACGCGAATCCGAGAATTTTCGCAAGGGCAAGCGTGGCGAGAGAGCATGCGGCGTTCGATCGCTGCTTGGGCGAAATCGGCCAAGGGGAACGCGGAATGGCCGACCTTTCCTTCCCCCCCCCCTCCCCTCTTAAAATTACGTTCGCCGGTGAACGTAACTCTTAGAAATGGGAAATTCTTCCTTAAATCCACAAGTATTTTTAGAAGCTTTCGATTTTTCTCTTTTTTTAAATTTCGGTCCCTATATATATATATATATATATCTTTTACTTGAATTTCTTAAATTAATAAATTAACTTCCTAAAAATGCAATTACCATCGATTTGTTCCCGTCTTCGATTTATTTTGAATTATTCGGATCGACTCGATTTAAAAACGGATTCGTAATAAACTGCGTGATCCCATCACTTGCTCCGCTCTTTTTTCGTCATCGTTGCTTACTTAATCGGCATCGATGAATCGCCACCGATAAATAATACCGTATATATATTGTATATATTCATAGCGTAGAGGCAAGTTGTTGTTGCAATCGCGCGGTTACATAAGAATGGCGCGAGACGAAGAAGGAGAGGGGAGGGGGAAGGGTTGAGAAAGGAACGAATCGAACCGCACCTTGACCCCTCGCACCATTGAAAAATCAAAGAAACGGTTTTCGCTTCGTTAGATTGGCAACAACGTTTCTGAATCATCATCATCATCATCATCATTATCATCATCATCATCATCGTCGTCGTCGTCGTCGTCATCGCCCCGCTACTTTTCTTCGTGTTAAGTAACGAGTTAAGGTTATTAAGTAAGTGTGCCAGAGCCTTCTGTGCGCGCGCGGAACGAGAAGTCGGTGAAAAGGTGTAAGACAAAGGTGTGGATAAATTATGTATCGTGCGTCGAGGGCGACGGAAAAATTCGAATAATTTAAATTTTAAATAATATTTTGTTTTTCAAAAATTTAGAATCGTGAGAATAAAAATTTCGCGGAGACGAAAGATAATAAAAAAAGGCAGCGAACATTCTCCGCCATCTTGTTTTTTTTTTAATGACACGACGACGATGGTCGATCAAACCTCGAATGGAGGATAGACGTTTTTCATTGAACACGACGAGACAAAGATAACCGTTGTATCGTAACCATTTCCTCGACTGGTTTCACCCTCGACGTCTGGTATCGCCAACGATATTTCAAGCGACGCCATTTATTAGAGCTATGTACAGAAGCTCGACACAACGAGCTCCCTTGCCGGCTACTACTCGTCGTGGCCTCGGTTTCCCGATGATCAAAACATCCAGCAAAATGTTTCGATTCCTTTTTTTCCTTCTCTCTCTCTCTCTCTCTCTCGAACGTTGCTACTCCTCTCGAGTAGAAGGAAGGTTCGAACGTGGGTGTATATCTTGGAGATAAATTTTTCACGGGAAGCAATTAAAGGGATATTATTCAATGTGTTTTCGATGTGGACAAGGGTCAAAGGATCGATCTTGTCCGGATACTTTGACGCGCAGTAAGTGCGCCTACTTGAGAGATAACTCGAGTTAATCGAGTGGGGAAGGGAGGGGAGAAGAGAGAGACGAGACTAGCGTCGATCGATTATATCTCTTTACGTATACCGATAGATGTTTCGATAGTTCCCTTCGAACAAGTTTAAGAAGACGTTAATAATAATATAACTGGACTAAATTTAAACTCGTCACTCTTCATTCTAATCTATCCGTGAAATAAACAAGTCGAAAGAACCGGTATCTACAATAACGATATAATATCTATATAATAATAACCGAGATACGTACCTACCTCACTTTCATTCTTCTATTTAACACGAGAGAAAAGAATCTCCTGTAACGATCCCATCGACCTTGCAATTTTTATTTTATTGAGGACAATTTGGAGAAACGCGATAAATAATTTTAAATAAATTTAAACTCTCTCTTTATTTCTCTCTCTTTTCGACACACACAGATCCGCAATTGTAATTTCAGAGATCTCTTTCGAATTCTCCTTTTCGAATCGTTTTAGATATAAAATTCTCGAATGGTGGAATTTATCGAATTTATCATTGAAATTATTGAATCTATTGCAATTGGTCGTTGTCCTCGATTGGTTTAAGAAGCGAACAAGACGTGAAGCGTGGCACTAGGATCGGGTTGGAAACGGTAAAAGTTGGTGTGCGCGCGCGCTCACACCCGCGTATTATGTCAGATTTCAAGCTTGTTACGTAACCCGTCCCGTAAGCGAGTTAACGAGCGAGCGGCGCGTTCCAGGGCCGTGCCTATCACCTCCTCCCGCCCTCCCCCCTTTCGTCTCGCCTGAATTTTCCTCACCTCTCCACACGCTCGCCCGACCATTCGATAAATCTGGGTTAGATGGAGATGCAAGTTTGTCAATTTTAAGCGTGGCAGATCGATATTCTTTCTTTTCAAAGAAAGAATTCTTCGTTTTGTAAAAACGAAAAATTTTTTGTAAAATTTCTCTCAAACGATCTTTCTTTAATCGTAGATTGGAAGAAATTTGTAATTGGTCACCTTATCTTTTCTAGATCGAATGATTTTTTTAATTATTAATTTTGTACTGGAAAAATTTGTAATTAATGCTTACGTTTTTAGGAATTGAATGATTTTCTGAAAAATTATTAATTTTGCACTCACAAAATCCCTAAATAAGTGTATATATAAGTGTATAAATAAGTGTATATATAAGTAAATAAATGTAAGTAATCCTTTGTAATAAGTGCTTACATTTTTAGGGATTGAATGATTTTCAAAAAAATTGTGATGCCTAAAAAATTGATTTCCTGAAAAATTATTAATTTCTAAATTTGTAATAGGTACTTACATTTTTAGGGATTGAAAGATTTTCTAAAAAATTGATTTCCTGAAAAACTATTTTGCACTCATAAAATCCCTAAATTTATAATAGGTTTGAAAGATTTTCAAAAAAATTGTTGATTTTGATGCCTAAAAAATTGATTCCCCGAAGAAGATTATTAACTTTGCAAACTTGAAAAATCTATAATTAATGCTCACGTTTTTAAGAATCGAAAATAATTTTCATAATTATTAATAATTTTCCACTGAAAAGAATTTGTAAGCTTACATATTCGATCGATCGATCGACATTCGAAAAAATAAATTGGCATCTAAATTCACAGGAATTAAGAGTCTCGATGATTGAACGGTTTGGATTGACTGGGAACAGTGAAATGCAAATGGTACGATTCCCGTTAAACTTGTTTGATTTATAGCAAGATAGCATCGCTTATCTCGGTTTCATTTTGAATTATCACGAGAAGACGAAGCATCCTTGGACACGAGGTCAAAACAGGAATAATTGCTGTTCGAAAGAGATGGAATGGAATCGAGTCGAGTCGAAGACGGAGAATCGTGATGGCAACGCGATTATACGAATCTCCTCTTTTATCCCTTTCATCGTCGTTGAAGGAAAAAAAAAAAAAAAAAAAAAAAATAATCGAGAAACAATTATTCTTCTTGGAAAACCAGTTCGTATCTGATGATTCATTTGTTCGAAAAAAAAAAAAAAAAGAAACGTTTCGACTGTTTCTTGCGAATCAAGTTTGGACAGGTCGGGAGCCGTATCCTGCAACGACGCAATGAGCGTTGCTATAACGGAATCAACCTCTCGGCTGGACACCGCCATAGAAAACGATTCAATGAAGGCTGACGGTCGACCGTCACTTCTTCCGGCCACGACAGGTGGCCCAACCGTCGAAACTGATCCACTCCACTCCCCCTCCGCTCTTTCATGAAATGATGCAACATGCGAGTTCGAAATTGCCTCTCGAGATGACGGCAATTTTTATCTTCTCCGAATCTATTGGTGATTTAATTTAATTTTAGAACGAGGTGAGCGATTCTTTTATTTCCATTCAAACTCCAAGATAAGAAGTTACGTAACTACCTCGTTGGAAGAGCAAGAGAGAGAGAAAAAATGAGATCGACGTGGCGCGTAGGAGAGAGGATAACCTCGAGGCGACGTTAAGCTAGGTCACGTCTACGAATTTAGCGTTTAACGTTGCATCAGCGGCATCAGTGTCGCGTCGAAAAGATAGAAAAATTTTTCCCAATCCAAGATTCTGCAATCAATCGAGCGAATAAATTTCGATGATAAAGTTGTACGTAAGACGATAAAACGAGGATTCTTTTGCTCGCCATTTCGTTCATCGAGGCAATTTTAACATGGCGTGACGAAGTTGAAGTTTCTCCAAATTTTCCAACCAGTTATTTATGCTCGAGCTCGTTGGAATTCCGTATCTTCCGCCAGGATATTATTTCATTTATTCATTTGCTTATTACTTTATTATATTTTTGTCAATTGGCCGCCATGATGGTGCCTCGAAAAAAAAAATCGATATCACGCTCGTATATTTCTTACGACGATTCGATCGACGAGAACATCGATTGAAAATATTCCACGAGATAATTTATATTTATAAATATATATTCGCACAGGAAATTACGCAAGAGTAGTCATTTTCTCGATATACAACGGATATATAACGTACGTAAATTAGATGATCGTTATCGAAGATTAAATTATCAAAGATATATTATTAATGTGCCGATTGTTTGGAGGAGGAAAGAGAGAGAGAAAGAAAAAAAAAGAAAAAAATACACGATCAGAGGTTGTTATTTTATTATTATTGGAATCGTTTAAAGAAATAAGGAAAGGAGAGGAGAGAACGAATAGGTTCTTACGCAATGGATATCGCGCGGCAAGGTCAGTTACATCGAGTCGAAAATATCAAAACGAACGGTTGAAAAGCGACGCAACGTCATTGGGTGATTAATAAAAAAAAAAAAAAATACACGGATCGTGCAATTCGATCATCGAATATAAAAAAAGAAAAAAGAACGAACACAAGATTTTTCTCTTCTTGCAAGATCGTTTCGTTTTTTTTTAAACAAGAGAGAGAGAAGAAAAAAAGGTCTTCTCGATATACAACGGCTATTTTTAAAAATTATTTAATCCCACGTTTCCGATTTAAAGAAGAAAGAAAGAGGAAGACGAATAAAAATCGTAAATCTTCAATTTCGAATCGAAATCGATACGTCAATTTATGCGCGTCGAAATGGATGGAAAACGGAAGAAGTTGAGACGAAATATAATAAACGTGCACGTTTTGGAAAAATCTGTTGGCGCAATCTTGTTGCCTTAGCGCTTTAATGAGATGCATCCTTGAGGCATAATTAACGAGCGTGTTACGTGTTCCCTTGTTCTTGTTTATCATTACACATTCGTCTCGAATCGCTCGACACATATATATATATATATATATAAGTAAATGTTCGTATCTCGTTCCTCCATATTTTTTTCTTTTTCTTCTTCTTCTTTTATTCATAATGTTTACCGAGATAAAACGTTACGTAACATTTGCTTTTTATCGCGTATGTATATATATATATATATATATATATATACAGCTTATATATTATATATCTTCTCCGATCTCTCGTAAAATGTAAACGAAAACGTAAGATGGAAAAACGAACTGCGTTAGAAACGTTTCGATCCAACTTTATCGATTATCCAACAAGAATCTTGGAACGAAAATCGTTTCCTTTTTTTCTTCGCCTCCGAAAATAACACTTCGAGAATATAAATTCATTCCTCGTAAGATTCGGGAAAAATTATTTCGATCGAAAGTTTCAAAAATTTGTCGAAATCTAAACTCGTATGCAAAAGAAAAAAGAGGAAGATGAATAAAAATCTTTAATTTCGAATCAAAGTCGAAGCGTTAATTTATGGAAAACGGAAGAAGTTGAGAGTCCTTTTCCCTCCAGGTAGTCGAGAGATTAGTCGAGAGATGGCCAGATTCGCATCGACTGCGTCTATTTCAACCGGTCGAAGATCTGCGTGGGCGGCAACCTCGCCCCGTTTTTGGACCGCGTCTAAGCTAAATATTCCCACCGTGGGAATTTCTCTCAAGACTCTGAGATGGTTTTTGGAAGAAAAAATAGGGGATCTAAGAAAGAAGAGACTTTTCAAAATTTCACGTCCACGAGATTTCAAACAGCCTATCCCATACCCTGCGAGTGGAAAAACGTTGGAAGCTCGAGGAGAGGGAAAGGGAGGGGGATAGAGAGGATTGCACTTAAGAGCGCAAACATATTGCGAAGACGTCATCGAACTGATAAAACTGATTTATCAATTGTTGCAGCGGGGCTGGATGAACGTTTATCGCGAGCTGAACTTCGCGGATCCGCTATTTTAATCCGTACTAGTGATGTAACTGTATGCATAATAGTGGCCGAGGTTAAATATAGAGGATACATAGTATACATTGGAGGAGCGTAATTGCGCGAATCGATCGATACCTGCGTAACGATAGCTGCGCCGTGACAAAACGAATCATTTTTCCCTTTCTTCTTTCTTCTTTCGTTGCTATTATTTCAAACTCGAAAGAGAGACAGAGAGACTTTATTACATGCGAACGAACGAACGTTAAAAATTAATCATCGCGGGTTTTCCAAATTATCGACGGATAATTTTCCTTTTTCTCTCTTCTTCCGCATACTTTCGATTTTTCCTCAACGAACGAAATTACGAATAAACTAATAAATTATCTCGAGAAAAATTAATATTCTCCATGTTTTACGATTCGATTCGTTGAGCGAGATACAAAGGAGGAAAAAAAAAAAATCGACAATTTTTCCATTCGAAAGAAAAATTCGGATATTATCTGTCGGGGAAATAACGAGGGTCACGCGCGTTGTAACGCGCGGTCGCAGGGGATCGGGCGCGATGGCGATGACGCAAAGCCAAAGAGAACCAACTATCTGCGGTAATGATATCTGGCCGGGAGAGGTGCAGTTAGGAGTTGGTAATAGCCAACGCTTACGTAACCGCGCGCCAGGTAAAAGCGGTAATTTATTCCTAACTAGTTAATTGGCCGAGCGTAATTCCACACACAATCAGGCTATCCTAATTACAAGCGCGAGTCCTTCGAGCGAAGGGAGAGAAAGAGAGAGGGAGAGGGAGAGGGAGATCGATGGGAAAATCGTCGTCGAGGAGTCGTGGGTGGATCGGTGGATACAGTGAAAAAGAAAAGAAGAGAAAGAAAAATGGAGAGAAAGGGATTGGTTCGATCGATTTCGATCTTAAGTGGAAATCGTTCAATCTTTTTTGACATCTTAAGAATTATACGTTTGTTTTATCGATCGAAATTTTTAATTTGTTAAAAAATTACAGAGACCCGTGCTTTTAATTTTTTCGCGGATTTTATAAAGTATTAAAAAATATAAAAGATATTTTTTTGTATATAATCAGAAATCGATATCCCTTAAAACTAAAAAATTGCAAACGTGCGCTCTTAAACGTGTTCAAAACGCCGTTTCTTTCAAAAAAAAAAAAATATAAAAGATGGAAAAAAAGATATTTTTTTGTATATAATCAGAAATCCCTTAAAACTAAAAAATTGCAAATGTGCGCTCTTAAACGCATCGCCGTTTCTTTAAAAAAAAAAAAAATATATATATATAAAAAATGGAAAAAAGATATTTTTTTGTATATAATCAGAAATCCCTTAAAACTAAAAAATTGCAAATGTGCGCTTTTAAACGCATCGCCGTTTCTTTCAAAAAAAAAAAAATATAAAAGATGGAAAAAAAAATATTCGAGTATTTTTTGTATAATCAGAAATCGATATCCCTTGAAACTAAAAAATTAGAAATATATTTTTTTAATCATTTCACAGATTCATAAACGTGCATCGTTGCTTCTTTCAAAAAAAAAAAAAAAGTATAAAAAAAGATAGGAAAAAAGGATATCCTTTGCTGGAACGCGTACACTCGAAATCGGGAAGAGAGGAGAAGGAGGATCCTTTGCGAGAGGGGGAATCGAGTTTTTTAACGGACATCGGCCACGTAGCCGCGTGGACGTGTTTGTTTAACAAGAGTCTAGACTACGGGGAACGCGAAAATATCCGCTCCGTGTTTTGATAAGAGGATGCACGGCGGCGGGTCGTCGAACCACAAGGATCGCGCGAGGTGGTCAAACAATGCCCGCATTACGAAGGGAAAACTGCCCGAAACCCGCTCACGATCCTCCCTCGTGTTCTAATTTCGAACGAATTCTTGCGAAATACTCGAATATTTGAATATTCGAAATATTTACATCAAAGTAGACGGTTTACATCAAAGTTTACATCAAAAACTTTCGTATTTGCTTCAACGAATTTTATTTTTATTCAAATATATCGCCGAGTCTAATGTTCCTATACGCCGAGGAAATCCCGAAATCGAAAATTGTGAAATATTCCGTGTTTTTAAGTGATTCGTGGAATATAGATTAAAAAAAAAAAATGATGTAATTTTATAACGATATTATAATATCGCTTAAAAACTCGGAAATATTTCACAATTTTCGATTTCGGGATTTCCTCCGATTCCGTTTCCGGTGAACACGGGACTCTCGAGAGGATAAAAATCATAGCGGAAAAACTCGGTTATCCCACGCGGAAAATAGGCGGAGCCTGGATTGAATCGCGTCTCCGGCGAGGTACGAAAAATCTGCAATTCGAAACGAGAATCGTGGGCGAGCAACGCACGACGCACAACGCAACTTTCTATATTTAAATGGCCGCGCTGATATTATTGCTAACGGGAGGCGTAAACAGAGATTGCGCAACGTGATGCAATCTTTATCGGCCTCGCGCGAGGGAAGGATGTTAAGCCTAGCGAGATCGAAATCGAGATCGTTATTCGCTCGGACGAAATCAATTCTGAGCGATCCGTCTCTTGTTTCCCTGCTCTGGAGAGATGATATTCCCATAACACGTTCCCTGTTTCATCTCTTTTGAAAATATCGAGAAAAACATAATTCAATAAAAATTATATTTCTTATAAACTATTCTACTGTATTGTTACTATCTCATCCCATTTTTGAAATAACGGGACGATACTAGAATTTGGAAGAATTATTTCGCAATTTATTACAAAATTCTCACGATCGAAGGGGGGAAGAGGAATCACGATGATACAAGAATCGAAATCGAAACGTAGCGAGTTTATTTCTCGTTTTTGTAATGCGATGAATTGTTAGGAGAAAAAAAAAAAAAAAAAGAAGACGAGAATTGGAAAGCGGTAGAGGAAAGGATTAGCCGGGTAGAGACGAGGGGGGAGGGGATAAGGTTGCATTGTGTCAGAAATAAAGTGCAATCGATGCAGGTTTGCCACGGTGAAACGAACTCGATTTTTATCGCGGCGTATTAACCGCCCCATTTGCCAACCATTTTTCGCGCTTACGACTAGCTAATTATACCCTGCTCTCCCCCCTTCCCATCGATTTCCTCCAACAGAGACGGAAATAGTGTTTTCCATAATTGTTCGTGTCAAAAGAAATAATAGTTTTTAATAATAAACTATGGGAGAGATGATAAGTCCGATACACGATCGATTCTTATCTTATTTCCTAGTAATTACGTATTAATCTTTATAATTACGTGTACAAACATTCGCAAATTTTTTGCCAAGAGTATAAAGTATAACGAGAATAATAATATTCGGTTGAATCATCCTTCTATACGTATGAAATATCATAGATTGAGTAAAAGAATCGTTAAAAGTTAACTTAACTATTAAAAAAAGTGATTAGAAAAATATATTTGGCAAAAGATATTCAAATTTGATCTATTCTTACCTATAACAAGACCTTCCTCCTCGATGCAACTATACACGCTAATTATATGATCATGCTACATTTCTTAAGATTCTGAAATTTAGATTTATCCATTGGATTCATCTGATTCCTTAAGATTCCAAAGCAAAAAAGAAATTGTAATTATTTATTAGATAACTCACCTTAGAAACTTTAGCCTCGCCTAAAAGCAGAGAGAGCATGAGAAAGAGAGAGAGAGAGAGAGAGAGTAAAAGAAATATCCTCTCTCCTTAAAAAATCCAAAGGCATCAACTTCAGTCTTATCCTGAAAAAAGAAAAAAAAATCAGATAAATTTTAGCCTTGAAAGCAAGATAGAGAGAGAGAGAACAAATTCGTCCCTCTTTAAGACTTTAATTTTATCCAGATCAAAAAAGAAACCGTAACGTATATTTTTTTCCACGGTTTCTTCGGGTCACGCGCCTAGCCAATGAATTTCGCAACGGTGCGCGCTCGCGTGATGATTCAATACGCGATTGCGTTACATTCGCGGTCACGAGGACAAGAAGCGCGGCCATTTCCACCGAAACAACCGCCACTGTCACGTGCCGTTCGATTCGAAACGACGAACCTTCGTTATCGCGCTCCTTTTTCTCTTTTCCTTTTTCTTCTTTTTCTCTTTCTCCCTCCCTCTCTCTCTCTCTCTCTCTCTTTCTCCTTCTTTCTTTTCCCTTTTCTCTCCACCATTGGAACGTGACAACGTGCCGGTTATGCGAGCTTTACGCAACGGCCCGACCCGCTATAATATGCTAACGTTTTTACGCTCGAGAACCATCAATAATCCAACGATCACGTGTACCCAAGACGTTCCTGTGATTCACGTCTGACGTTATTATCTTCTTTCTCTTTCTCTCTCTCTCTCTCTCTCTCTTTTCTTCGGTTAATTCGGTTTCTTTTATGGTCTCTTCTTCTTTGTTCTCTTTTGGATTTTGAGATAAGGGATATCGTCGATGATCTCAGAGAATCGAAAGATCGAATTAATCTTATAGGTTGAAATATATATATATATATATATATATATACGTTCTATGAATTTTTATATATTGTTATTGTTAAAAAACATGATTATTAAAACTCGAAATGAAAACGATGTTACGTGTTTGAAGATCAACCTTGGCGATAAGAAAATAATTATTTTCCGAGTTATTTTATCGGCGATTTATCGCGCTGTAATATATTACGTATCGTCGAGAAATATCCTGATAAAATAAATAAAGCGCAGCGTATGGCATTGTTGGCGAAGATCTTGGACACTTTTACTTTGAAAATTGGAAAAAATATCAAGTAACTTAAGATTTTCAAACAGATTCGTAAAATCTCTCTATACTCAATAGAAAAATTTCGATTGAAAATTCGTTTGAAACAAAGAAATCACTGTAACCGGTCAAGGATTGGACTGTTCGTCGCTTATTCGTTGTAGGCCAGCGTGTAAAATCGCTCTACACGTGACCTCGTAGCGTCGTTTCGCCTACTTTTGCGTTACATAAACATATCTATTCCCTCATCGCGTTATTAATTCGCTCTGTCTGTTTCTTCGAACGAACGAACAGACGAGCACGAGACAACAACACGTCGTCGTAATAATAATCGAGTCTAACCGGCCAAAGTATAGAAGTTTTGATTTCTATTAATATTTAACATTATCCGAGGGAAGAAATGCATCAAATATTTTGAGGGTCCTGCGAGTGTTATTTCACTTTTCAATCTCAATTAATCCCGTTTACGTGAGAGAAACGTACGAGACAATGGTCTCTCGTCTATAAATATCAATATAGATCTATCTATTCAATTTTATCTATTCAGGGAAAGACAATATCTTAGAATCGACTAATCCTTTGACGATTCTATATTAGTCTTATTACGCCAAGTTCCCTCGATATTTCCAAACTTGTCATCCATATCTTCCCACAATGTTACCCACTTACCCAAATTTGCTGTTACTGCTGCTGCTGCCCGTCTATAAATAGAACTTCTCGCTTAATTTTGACATCGGTTATTATTGGAAGAAATATTCGAATAAAAAAGCGATCTAATGTAACTTTCTTTACTTTTTCCGATTTCTTAATTCCAATTTCGATAATTTGATCGAATTTTTCTTTTTTTAGATTAATTTAAAACTTCTTCGAACTATTCGAAAGTTGTTCGATTGAAAAATTCTAAAGATTATTTAAATTTTGCAATGTACAATTAATAATTTCAAATCAATTTCATTAATTTGAGAGACGATTAATCGCATATTCTTATATTGATTTCAATATAATTAGCGTTTTATTCTTCGCGATGTATTATACTTTCCAATCATACGGAATGTCAATTTTTGAAATATAAATTGCATTTTTATAAATTCGAAGAATTAATATGGAATATCAGCATATTCTGAAAAATTTCTTTTGGAATTTTAAGATGTTGATCTTATATTATTTCCGTGAATCGTAATTTTCCAATGAATTCAACGCTCGTTCCAACACTCGTAAATTTCGAAAAGCGGAAAAATATATTTCGAACGAGTCAATGGCGCGCGTTCGAAATGAAATATTTTTTCGACGAGGTGTACGTGAGTGAATTTTTCAATAACGTGTAACGCGTAATTAGCATAAGTATCCGCGAAGATAATGGTTAATCGGTCGAAATGCCAAACCGATGAAATTTTTCACGTGCAACGGGGAAGACGCGTAACAGAGCACGCGGCACCACGATAATTGCACTCGCGACGAGTAATTATTACAGGTAGGCAGGCACGTGAGCAAGGCGAAACGTGAGGGTTACACAACATCACGCACGGGGATTACACCGCGATGCGATGCGGAGAGAGACATCGACAGGTGCTGCCCGCCAACCAGATATCGGTTATCCTCGCGTTACACGCACGCGACACCTGTTCCACCCCTTTCGATTATGCATCCCGTGCTTGTAACAGACCACTCGTTACTCTTTCTTCCTTTCTTTTTTTTTTTTTTTCTTTTTTTCTTTTTGTGGACTCGAATTTGGGAATTTTGGAAATTTTTCTGAGAATTGGGAAATTTCTATCTCGTTCGAAATTTGAAATTTTCTATTCTCTGAAATTTGAAAATTTCTATCCTCTCTATATTCTATTCTCTGGAATTTAAAAATTCTTCTCTGTATTCTATTCTCTGAAATTTAAAAATTCTTCTCTGTATTCTATTCTCTGAAATTTGGAAATTTCTTTGAAGTTTTCCTTCCTCCCTTTCTACTCTTTGAAATTTGAAAATTTGCAGCCTCTCTATATTCTATTCTCTGGAATTTAAAAATTCTTCTTTGTATTCTATTCCCTGAAATTTGGAAATTTCTTTGAAACTTTCTTTCTAGAAATTTAGAAATTTCTTTGAAGTTTTCCTTCCTCCCAAAAATTTAAAATTTTCCAAAATTTGGATCTTCGAGATCTTCCCTTCGAAATTTAAAATTTCTTTTTCCTTTCTATCCTCCCAAAAATTTAAAATTTTCCAAAATTTCGATCTTCGAAATCTTCCCTTCGAAATCTTCCCTTCGAAATTTAAAATTTCTCTTTCCTTTCTATCCTCCCAAAAATTTAAAATTTTCCAAAATTTCGATCTTCGAAATCTTCCCTTCGAAATTTAAAATTTCTCTTTCCTTTCCTTCCTCCCAAAAATTTAAAATTTTCCAAAATTTCGATCTTTGAGATCTTCCCTTCGAAATTTAAAATTCCATTTTCCATCCTCCCAAAAATTTAAAATTTTCCAAAATTTGGATCTTCCGTTCAACGAATTTAAAATATTTCCACTAACTGGAAATTTACGAATTTACATTTCGACGACGATTTTATCGAACATCCCTTCAATTCTGATAAAACGACCAATCGACGAAAGAAACGTGATCGTTGCACAACACTTGCGTTATGGCGTGCCGGCTATAAATAAGGTTGGAAATGAATTTTCCATCGGCCTTCGAGCCTCCGTCCTAAGTTATCCGCGTTCTTCGACGGCCAATGTATAAGTCTCAGGCCACCGATGATGATGATGATGATGATTCGTCGCCGACCTACGGCAACCCGCTCGCATGTACGCTCCTATTCCGCACGTGACACGAGCTGGAACTCGGTTGGCAAGGCCGAGCTCTCCACTTTGGCATCGTTTCTGCCGCGTGATGCTTCCTGTTTGCTCGTCGATACGTCTTCGAACGATTATACCCCACCTTTCCCTTTCCCTTCTCCACTTCTCCTCCTCCCATACCCCGATATCTCGCTCGAGACGTGACGACTGGAAGATTTAAAGATTCGAAAACGAATAGTTAATTTTCTCGACGATTTCTTTTCCTTTCTTTTCTTTTCTTTTCTTTCGAATTATTTAATATATAAAAGAGACGCGTAGACGCACAACACAATTTTTACTCAAACTGAACAAGAATTCGATTAAAGATTAATTTTACTTGTGATTTCCAGGCTTGCCAATATTTTTACGATGCATTTCACAGGCTCGTTTTCGAATTTCGATAGGAGCAAGCATGTGTAACGGATCCGAGGCAGGATATCGAAAGGAGAAGGTTATGTTTCGCTCCTCTCTTAATATTTATCGCGCTTATGAATGATACGTTTCAAAACGGTTACCGGGTATACTAAGGATTGACCTTGAGGCAAGCTCGGCCTCGAACGGCGATATTCAGTGTGAATATGGAGTAACTCTTTCTGATGCCTTCTTTCCGTAACGCGCGGATTTTTCTTCTACGAATATTCGAAACGAAACGATCGATTCAACAAAAATTCAAACGTGTATAAATCTCCTGCAAAAGGGAGAGAAAAAAAAAGGGAAAAATATTCTCCGTGAAAGAAAGAAAAGAAATTGGAAAGAGAGAGAGAGATATATATAATCGACGACGTACGACGGGAATTATGATCGGGTTCGGGCCAGACGGAAAAAATTGGCGGCCATGGTGGATTGGATCAGGACGAAGGACACCTAGTCGCGCTCCTGTCTTTTATTTCTCCTGTGGAAACCTTGCCTTGGACGATCTCTCGATCCTTCTACCAACGAGGATCGACGGCTCGACGATGATCGAATCGATTTTATAATATCACGTTCCCTATCTTCTCCCTCTTCCCCCCTCCCCTCAGAGTTTTCAATCAGTCTTTTTTTTTTTTTTTTTTTTCTTTTGCAACTCCAATGAATTTTAATTCGAAGTTCTTGGGGATGATGTAAACTTGCGATCGACTCGATTCGATGAGATTCGATTCTCTGCGAAAGTCAGAAGATGTTATTCCTCGATATATGTCTACGAATGTTATGAAATTGTTTCCAAAACTGATAAAAAAAAAAAAAATGTATAAATATAGACGAAGAGAAATTCTTGAACAAAGAAGATAAAAAAGAAACGGGTGATATTTTTAGTGGGATTAAAAAAAATTAACCGTCTCGACGATACGTTATCTGATACAGAAGTAAAAAAAGAAAGGAAAAAAGAAAAAAAAATTGTACTTTGACTTTGAGGAGAGAATTATTAATACCAGGCAAAATATAAATATTATTTTATATAATTATCCGAGTTAAGAAAGGGAGATAAGATTTCAGATTTTTCTTGAATGAATTATTTTATTTTTTCTTTCTTTCTTTTAGAAAAAAATAAATGTTTTAAAATTTTATTATACGGAGATTAGAAATTTTTCAGAATGAAAGTTACATAAATTCTTCAACAAATAATATTTTCCAATTTCATACTTTTGTTTTTTCAATGCCAATGATTGTGATGGATTTTCTAATGTTATATGGTTTTCTTAATTCTGTAACACTTTCTAATTTCTTGAGCATCTCTTGCTTCAATAATTAATACTTAATACATATTTTGCCTCATGCTATTGCACCATGTGAAGTCAATTTCAAATTAAATTTCATTTTCATTGCATTGAACATTGAAATACTGGATATTAGAACATTAAGCGTAAGAATATTGAACAGTGAATTGAAACATTGAATATCAGCACATTAAACATTGGAATATTGACATTTTAACATTGAATATTTGAACATTGGACATTGGAATATTGAACATTAAAACATTGAATATTAGAACAATTTTTCAACAAATAATATTTTCCAATTTCATACTTTTGTTTTTTCAATGCCAATGATTGTGATGGATTTTCTAATGTTATATGGTTTTCTTAATTCTGTAACACTTTCTAATTTCTTGAGCATCTCTTGCTTCAATAATTAATACTTAATACATATTTTGCCTCATGCTATTGCACCATGTGAAGTCAATTTCAAATTAAATTTCATTTTCATTGCATTGAACATTGAAATACTGGATATTAGAACATTAAGCGCAAGAATATTGAACATTAAATTGAAACATTGAATATCAGGACATTACACATTGAATATTAGAACATTAAACATTAAAACATTGAATATTAGAACAATTTTTCAACAAATAATATTTTCCAATTTCATCCTTTTGTTTTTTCAATGGCAATGATTAGAACATTGAACATTGGAATACTGGAGAACATATTAGAACATTAAACACCAGAATGTTGAACATTAGAACATTGGAATATTTACATTATTGTGAACAATATCTGGTTACAGAACATTCGGATTAAAGTATTTGGATAAAGATGTTCGAATAATTAATATTAATATCAAATAGAATATTCATACTGCGTACGCGTTTAATTAAAAGAATAAAATATATAAAATATCCTTGAATCGTTTCCAACGTAATTTATTAAGAGTTGCATTATCATTGAAAAAGTTTGTTTTCTTCAGGCGCAGTTCGATTGTTATTATTCGACTCGATATCATCGGGTGCAATTAACAGGCATGCGTATCTCCTTATTTGCATTCTCATTGCGCTATCGTCGCAATACCAATCGACGAGTCACGATCCATCTCTGCACACCGACGAACGAGATGCAATCAATCGAGATCGATTTTCCATCACTTCGAATGATTTTTTCGAACTTCCATCCATCGAAGAACAAGAAATTTCAAAATAATATTTATTTGAATTCGTTTCATTCATCGTCGCTGATCCTCCTCCAGATAATCATAATCATCGTAATTCCGCTGCAAGAAGAAAGACTGAATACTTTTTTCTTCTTGATTTATTAATCAACTTAACGTGCCACGAATGCTCGTTTCTTCGATTTATTTGGGAAAATTTTTTAACGATATTATACTTCCAGACAGATTCTGAAAATGAAAATTGAAAAGTAGGAAAAAATTGAGGGATATTGATTTATAGTAAAATGAACGAATTCGATCAATAATAATCCACGAAGAAATTGATTAGTAAAAAAAAAAAAAAAAAAAAAAAGAAAAGAACAAAAAAATCTGAATGCTCGATGAGGCAATGAGTTACGAAGCGCATTAGCTGCAACCTTTGTTATAAAATCAAGGTTGCACAGGCTTTCACCAGTCGCGACGAAGACGCGGCGAAACGCGGGAGAAGAAGCGGTGGCCCTTTCGAGACGTTTCGGAAAAAGAGATCGAGACGCGACGAAAAAAAGCGTTTGAAACGGAGCGGAGAGAGATGGCCGTCCTCCTCCTGACAGGAATAAAATCACCGAAAATAGTCGCGAGTCGTGAAGCAGAACGTTTGAAAAAGGCTTGGAAATTCCACTCCGCGCGATCGAATTCGTTTTCTCGAGCACGAAATCTGTATGGTCGAATAACGAAACGATATCGAATCGAAGGATTAAGAAAAAATTTTATGTTAAAAATTCGTTTGTTGCAATCAGCTATTTCATAGACAAGAAGGAATAGCTTTCTTTCTCTAATTTTTCTTTATCCTCGGTATTTCTCATTTATGGAAGCTTACCTCCTTCTTCTGCTATACTTTTTCTTCTTCTATATTTCTTCCTCATCACCATTTATTCATAAATGAAAGCTTATCAAATCTTTATCTTCCATATTTTATAGTTTTACGTCACAAATCAAGTAATCTCAATTCTTCTTTTTTCTCAACACAAACTAAAAAGAATTACTTTTACTCTCAACTTTTTTAACTTTTTCTTTCCTCTATATATTTTTTCTTAATCAATACAATACTTATTCATAAATGGAAACTTACCAAATCTTTATACTTTCTACTTTTACAAATTCTTCTCTTCCTTTTACCAATTCACAAATCAAAAGGAATAATCTTTTAATCTTAATTTTTTTAATTTTTTTCTATCTCCAGTTCTTCTTTTACTATTTCTTTTTCAAGTCACCAACAACTTTATATTTCTTTCTCATCAATCTTACCAAATTGTTATCCTTCATACTTCCTACTTTTATAAACCAAATATTCTCAATTCTTTTCTTCCTCTTTTTTCATCACAAGCAAAAAAAACTATTCAACTTTTCTAACTTTTTCTATCTACAATTCTTCTTCTTCTGCTATTTCTTTTTCAAATTACAAATCAACAATTTTCTCTCTCTTCTGCATCAATATACTACTTACTTTAATTTTATTCCTCTATCTTCTTCTGCTATTTCTTTTCCAAATCACAAACTAACAAATAGAATGCTCTTACCTTCTTTATATTATTTTCTTCCTTATCTACACACCATCTTACTTATCCATAAAGAAAAGCTCCCATTCATCTTTATTATTTTACCTTCAATTTTTCTTCTTAACTTCCTCTATTTATTCTCCTCTATTCCTATCGGTCATCTTTCCTTCAATATCCGCTCAAAAGAGCATTCACAGAATCCCCATGAAAATCAAATTCTACGAACGAAAGAAAAATCGAGCATCGAGGGTGCTCCTCCCCGGTTCTTTTACGATTTTTGTCTGCGACTACGTCTCGGCCGTGATTTATCCATCCGTCCCGTCTCTCTCTCTTTTGGCTCTCTGCGCGAGCAACCACCATCCTTATTTTCGTCGCCTTTCGTTAAAAGACCGTGCACAAGGGACATTATTTTTGACCATGCCTCGACACTGCTTTCTAAACCTCTCCCTCAATTGCGTTTGCGTTAATCGCAGAAGTCGCAGACCGGACACGTCACACAGTGGTTCGAAGAATGTATTAAAAGTGGGAGAAATTCATTCTCAAATTTATAAAAAAATAATTGTTCCGATGTAACAATATAACAATCATAAAAACTCTCATGCATTAAAATTTTTAATCCTTTCTTTAACATTTACAGATTAAATAAAATACACATCGATCAGTCACGTTTCAATAGTCGAGAAATATTCTGTAAATTTATTAAGAAACGTTTAAGTTTCAATTTTTTTAACGGATATGACATCTCAAAACATCTATTTTAATTTAAATCGTTACAAATTATTAAGTTTTTTTACCTGTTTTTGTGAATCTCCATATAACCTCAAAATCGGAAAAAGATAATTTTGCACAATTCGGCCATCTTTCGAACCGCCAAAACGAAAAGTTCGTCGCGTCCTCTTAAATTCACGAATCGTGGAAAAAATTGTCTTCGCAAGAAACATGGGTTATTTGAAATTAATCAGGGATTAAGCGAGATCGCAGGACCCCAAAAATTTTTGATTTTTTTTTTTTCAAATCACTTATTTTGTATCACTTATCCTCCATCGTACGTTTCGCAAGTACAATCGCAACACATAGAGAATGAGCAATGAGAAACGAAGTTGTCCTTTAATCGCGAGACGATTACATTAGGTGGTTCGGAAAATAATTACGTTTTTTCACACGAGTGTCGCTAGTCGAACATTTTAACCAGCCAACTTCATTCTTAACCATGCTGTTATATATTTTGTGAATTGATATTGCATGTGGTTTGTTTATAAGAAAAATTCGTTCGATTCTATGTGCGATTGTGTTTTTCGTGCGTGATAACACAAGATGCAAGATCAGAAGAAGCATTTTCGGCATATTTTATCTTTTTGTTACCGAAAAGATAAGAATACTGTTCAGGAGAAAAAAGTTACGCGAAATCTATGGAAAAGATGTAAGTAACATTGTGCCAATATTAAAACTAGTTTTCAAAATTTCGTTCCGACAATTTCGTTTCAATTGAAATTGACAAAGACGAAATAAATTCATCGATCGAAGCAAACCGACGAACAATGACTCGAGAAATCGGTATTCGAGTGTCGAATTCGGAAATTACTTTACGAACATGTATTATAAGCTCGTGCAAAGATTATTGTAGATTCTTATAAGCGAGATCGAGGAGAGGAAAATCACGAACGATTGATTGCGATGATGGAGGGAAAAAAGGAGAAGAGGAAAAAATAGAATCGGACGATCCTGTTTTCTAATGGGATGCAAATCGTGTCTCTAATAAAGGGAACGAGAAACTAGTTATCCGAACGATCGGAACAAAGTTCTTTCGAGCGAGCTATTCAATCTTCTTCTCAAGAAAATATATATATATATATTTTTATATATGCAAAACTTGTAGCATGTTCAATTACCGGTGTTACGCAACTCACGATTACAGAAGCAGGTGCAGTAACGAGAATCGTTCGTCAAATGGTACGTGGCACTTTTCGTTTCGTTTTATCTATTCGACTGTGTGGAATCTTGTTATTAATGAAACTTTCAAGGTTCCCTCCTTCTGTTTACAACAGAAGCGTTTGTTTACAGAATTACTATCGTATCTTCGAACGAACGGGCGATCTCGAGTTTTGTTGTTTCGCTCGTAAAATAAATTTCACGAGTTGAGAGAAATTCGATCCTTTTTCCCGCAATTACAGATTAATACTAAAAAATTTTCCCTCGTAATCGGAAAAACATTTGTACCTTATTTACTCGATGAAACTTTTAAAAGATCTGCAATTATTAACGGAATTTGGGGAAATATTGGGATAGTTGCAACGAAATTTCAACAAGCACGCGTAAAATTAGGATTTTTTTACTATTATCGATGGAGAAAGGTTAAGGGGGAAATGGCGATCGAAAGGGAGAAGAAACGCGGATACGGATTGCGCAACGGCCGGTTTGTAATCGGCGGCGTAGCAGCAAGAATAACGAATGTCTTTGAATAAGCTGCAGAAGGCTGGGAGGCCTAGACACAGATGGGCAACGTCCGTGTGATGCAAATAGCCAGAGATTTCGTAATACGGTATTAATTGACGTTGTACCATCGCGTAATTACGTAAAACGTGTCGCGTTTCAACTCTGATCGATACCCTTAAATCCTTGATGCCTCTCATCCCTCCTATTCACACTTTCCACACTACGTTCAAAATATTCATTCGCTTCTGAAGCAAGATACGTTATTTATATATATATATATATATTATTTTATTCGTAGATTAGAAAATTAGCGAGATATAATTTTCCTTGCAGAATTTTAAAAATTTTTTCGAATTCAAACAAATTCTTCCCGAATATGTTTTCCTCGTCTCGATTATAAATTATATACTTACACACGTATATATATATATATATATATATTAATTTATCTCATAATTAAAATCCTCTGTATATAAGATTTATGTTCTTTATACACGTAATAAAGGTGGGGGAAAAAAAATCTAGAAATTAACGTTTAATAGATTCGCAATTACGAAACCATTATACGCTCTATACCTATTCGCAATTATAAAACATGATACATCGTGAAATCTCCCCTCCTCCGTTCAAATGTACAGATTGCCAGATTGTATTCATAGAATCATTCGAAGGAGAATTTAATAAAAACATAATATTTTTATACACCAAACTTTTAATGTTTGTAGAATGATCAAATATCCATAAAAAAATCATCTCTTTGAATTATTGTTAACCTGAAATCAAGTAGATGAAAATAATATCGTCCAGGGATCTCGTCCACGAGCAATAATAAAGTGAGGGTAAAGGAGTTAATTCGCCGGTCCCACGAGGTGGATCGCTTATCCCCTGGGATAAAAGAGGGAGAGAAAGAGATAGAGAGAGAGCAATTACGGATCGATCTCGCGGCTATTGTTGTCGGTGTAACGGGGCATATTTTACCGTTACCGATCACGGCTCGGCTCGCCTCGGCTCGGCTCTCGATTCATTACCCCGCCGATCGATAACTCACTCGCGGCGATCTAACGCCGTTTCGCCGGCCCCGTTTCGACAATCGGCGATATCTTGCCTCCTAACGGTGCCCCGGCCCCTGCTTCGTTACGCAACCAGCCTCGTGATCGGGTTTCGAGCGCGATCGACCTTCGCTACGTGCTCTCTCTCGAATTCGAAACGAAGATGGGGAGGATGAGGAAGAAGCGAGATGATTTGGGGAGAATTTTTTTTTTTTTTTTTTTTTTTTTTTTTTTTTGGAAGAAGAGTTGCATTTATTTTTTGGATCAAACAATTATTGAACATTTGATCGAAGTTGAATATTAGGAGATAAAAGATGTGAGGAATTTGGGTGAATTTTTTTTGGAAAAAAAGTTGCATTTAATCGAATTTGATTTGAATTAGGAGATAAAAGATGTAAATAGGAAAAAGAAATTTGGAGAACTTTTTAAAGAAGAGTTGTGTTATTATGGATTGAATAATTATTGAACATCGATCGAATTTGAATATTAGCAGATAAAAGATGTAAGGAATTTGGAAAATTTTTTTTTGGACGAAGAGTTGCATTTATGGATTGAATAATTATTGTATGAACGATCGAATTTGAATATTAGGAGATAAAAGATGTAAGTTGGAAGATACAAAGAAAAATTTTGGAAAAGAATTGAATAATTATTAAGACTATTTCGATGAATATCGATCGAATTTAAAATTTACTAGGTGGAGATAAAAGATGTAAGTACAAAGAAATTTGGACAACTTTTTTGGAAATATATAAGGAAGAATGCAGTTGTGAAAAATTGCAGAAGGATATTGTGATGATCTGATCTCTTGATTGAAAATTTGACGAAGAATTGAAGATAGAAAAGATAGAAAAGAGAGTGGAGAATCTTTCGTCGAATGAATAGAAAATAATAATTTGAAAATAAAGAATTTGTGAATCGAATAATTTGATCCAAGATTCATTGGAAAATGGAAGAATTCGATGTTCGAGAATTCTCTTCAACTCGAAGAAACTATACTATATACTAAATATATATATATATATATATATATTAAACTATATGTGAAAAAAATGTATAATACTCAATGCGTTTACAGAATTCATTTATTAAATAATTAGATCTAATCTTAATTATTGAATCTGAAATAAGATTTGAATGGAAAATAATTATACGTTATCGCATTTTTTTTTTTTTTTTTTGCGATCGTAATAACCATTTGCGGAAAAAGCAAAACGATTCAAGATAAAATCCTTGCCTTTTTTTTTTTTCTTTACAAAACAAATTTAATTACACGCTTTACAATTGAAATTCAAAAAATTTGTAAATGAATCGAGCTTCTATGAAAAACGCTTTAAGGACATAAAAAAATATGCAAAAGTATAAATATCATATACAATTTACATATTCACCAATAATCAAACCAAACAATATCTCCTTAAACAATTCCAATAACTCCATACGCTCATAATTAATTACCATTCCACTCAATGCAAATAATTGTAAATAACATTTCTAAAAATTAATAGATTAATATGGATCAAACGTTCAAGAGGATTAAGTTAACCTACGAATCAAAAATCTTCCAATAATCATTTCAACATTTACATTGGCCAACTATCCGTCAAACCACCATTTTTCCACCATTTTTCCACCATTTTGATTTCTCGATCACTTACGACTCGAATCCAGAAAATCGATCCAGGCCACCCACTCGAGAAGAGCACGAGAGCGGAACGACGAGGATCTCCGCGAGACGCAGAGAACGAGAAGAGAAAAATAAGAGAGAGAGAGAAAGAGAGAGAGAGAGAGAGAGAGAGAGAGAGAGAGAGAGAGAGAGAGTCGCGGAGTCCAAAAATAGCGGGCGATTGTTGTGAATGGACGGACGGCTTTGGTTCGGGCCAGGCTTATCGATGCGTATCTTAACGGTAATGGCTGGTACAAGGGAGCCGGTCTCTCCTTCGTGACTGCTCTCTAAAAAGAGGTCTCACCTTTGCTCCACATCGAGGCGCTCGCCGTGCAGCGAAATGTGGGTCGGCCGGTGGCCGTATCCGGGCCAGGCCGGCCACGATCCTCCTCCATCGAAAACTTACACCCTTAAACTTAATTTGCTCGGATACGGATTTTTTTTTCCATCCTTATCCATCCTGCTTCGACGTTCGATTTTTTGAAAAGATGAGAAATAAATTAAGATTGTTAAAAAATTCCTTACTTGGCAATAATCGTGAGTTAAAGAAAAGAAGAATTAAGATATTATATATACATATAAACCATTTTCTCCGTACACTGATCTACCCGAACATAAAAGAGAGACGCGTAATCGTTGAAAGGATCTCAGAAGAAAGGATGATTAAAATTCCAGAACCCTGCATCATCGCATCTCGAGAGGAGTAACAGTTGTCACAGAGAGAGAGAGAGAGAGAGAGAGAGAGAGAGAGAGAGAGAGAGAGAGAGAGAGATATTGCCTAAGAGACTGTGTTCCGTTACATGGTTGCCTCATCGTCTCGACGAGATCGCCCTATCAACGTCGATGAGGGAGCCGCAGGAAGTCGATCGCTTCGTCTTCTTATACCTAATTGCCGGACTTCCACCGGCCTCTCGTCGTCCTTCTCGTTTCGCTCGTTCTCATTGCGTAACCGAACCAGAGCGGTCAAAGACCGTTCCGAATCCACATGAGTCCATCATTTGCATAGCTTTGCATCCTCGACGAGTATGCGACAAGCTTTAAACGCTCCCTCCTTTATTTGAATTACGAGTATATATCATATATATCTCATATATAGTATAATATAGTAATAATATATATATATATATATATATATATACGATTTTCACGTTTTTCGTTCGAAAATGAATTATCGATTATCAATTATCGATATATATATGATGCGAGCATCGTATCGATCGATAATCGATAATTTATTTTCGAACGAATAACGTGAAAGATACTCGAATGAATCGAAACATCTTTAGCAATCCCGAGAATCGAACGAGAGCGATCAAAGATCGTTTCGAATCCACGTGAATCCATCATTTGCATAGCTTTGACAAGCTTTAAAGATTATATATATATATATATATGTATATATTTTTAAACGAATAACATGAAAATTATTCAATCTCGATCTCAAGAATCTAAGGGATAATAACCGTCCCTTTCCTGTATATTGAAAAAGAATTACCTCGATTGATGTGTAAGGTTAACGAATATTTCGCCATTTAATCGTTCGTCGAGATACGAAAACGCGGATCGATTAATAAATAGTTACGAATAAATGTTATTTTAACATTGAACCAATGTTGGTTTGGAAGGATCTTCCTTTTCGATTCTTGTTCCCAGTCTTCTTCCCAGGAAGCAAAAAATCGAAGGCCTCTCCATCGATCGTGAGAATTTCACCGGCGAATTATTATACTCGCGGCTGGAGACCAGGAAACGCACGCGGTTTATTTATATTCTCAATGCCGCATGCGTCGCCGTATTTCTTATGGGCGAATCGTTGCCTGTGTCGCGTCGTTCACTGTGCGTCGTCGCTTCCTGTTACTTGTGTAACTGTTACAAGTGATCGTGGAGGACGACGTGGAAATGGACTGGCGTGAATATAAAGAAGCCACTGGTTTTTCGTGGCGTAATTGTC
Organism: Apis laboriosa; assembly: GCF_014066325.1. NCBI lineage: Eukaryota > Metazoa > Arthropoda > Insecta > Hymenoptera > Apidae > Apis > Apis laboriosa. Next base: position 2,565,409 of record NW_025223857.1, read on the forward strand.
CGGGGGATCGACCACGAACACTCGATCGCGAACATTTCGTTCGTTAGAAATCTACCACGATAAAAATTTTTCCTATTTCCTTTAAAGTGCAAATTTCGAGAGGCGATTTTGCAAGTATAATACGCCCTCTGACACGATCTGCATTAATTTTTCACTCAGATACACGGATACACAGTTTTTAATTATGTATACATCGGAATAAGGAGCTGTATTTTTCTATCTTCGACGTTCAGTCATTAAGATTCGTAATTTATCGTTGGAATTGAACGATAATTCCATGTTTGTTCGTCGTATTTTATAATTCACGCATCATTCCTCTGCTAATAACGAAATTCGAAAGGATAATGAAAAAGGATGGAAAGAGATCGGTTCGACCGCAGTCCGCGACGCTTCGGAATCGATGGAAAGATAAAAAAAAGTGGACGGCGGAGGGGGAAGGGGAGCAGAGAGAAAGAAGCGTTAAGGAAATGCGGAGGTGCGTTAGCGCGCAAGCGCGCCAGGGCACGCGGGAAACTTCGTGACCCATTGGCCCAGATAGCGAAAGCAGCGACGCCTTCCACCATTCTACTTGTAGTTACTCTGATCCTTAACTCGGTCACTCGCTTTTCGATATTCCCCTTTACTTCTCAAATAATTTCCTCCTTTTTAATTTTAATCAAGTGAACGAAAGCGTTTCGACATTCCATTTTTCCCATTTCCTTGCATATCGATGATATCACGTTAATGATAAATATTTGAATAACGAGAAATATAGAAATATTGAATCTCCCTCGAATTCGACGAGAACAAACAGATCGATGCGTTTCACGGTCGAAATTTCCATAGAGAAGCCAGAGGCTCTTTATTTAAGCATTCGATACATTCTACCTGGATTCGAAGATCTCGTTATTCCAACTTCATCGAAAATTTCCCATCGCTTGATTCTTGATACATATAATATATCATCGGGTGGCTGTTTTAAATATAACCTAGACGACAATGGCGGGTCTCCCCTGTCCTCGTTCCAAGCTTTTTTTAAATTCGATCCGGACGAGGAATACTAATCCGGTTGAAACATTTTTGGCAAGTCGGATAGAGATTCTTAATTCAGTCCCCGGTTCGTTTATATATTCAAGGTCGATGTTTGGATTGTGCAATTCATAAGCGGGTTTTGTCATTCCCAATCCGCCTATCCTCGTTCTTCCCTCGAAGAAATCGCTTCTCCGAATATTTATCGGAGAGAGGAAGAAGAGAAAAAAATGCGTTCGAATGGGGAAACGGAATTGCTCGATGGAGATTTCCAGAGCGATCTGGCGCACGAAACGGCCGTGCACCAAGCGAATGAGAATGGCGCGTGTCGCCGCGATCGATTCCTATGTAGAGCGGAGGACCGTTAGAATTGTTCCCCTTATTATGCAAACGACGCCTCGCTCTTTCTTCGACGATTCCTTCCAGGTTTCCTCGAATCAATGCCGCGTGATTGTACTCCCCCCTCCCCCCTTCCCTCCCCCCATCACATTGAGCCATTCGTTTCCTCGACATATTTTATAGATAATTGAGAAACAAAGAGGAGGAGAAGGAGGAGGATTAATAATCGATCGCGTCGAGTGGCAAACGATTACGTAAAAATCGATGAGACATATATTCGAAAAGAAGGAAAAATATTTTTTGTTAAGGACATGATTAATCCTCGCGATAAATTTGACAGACGTTCTTTGCATGTATAGTACACGATGTGTTGGAGAGAAAAATTTTACCTTTTTATATTTGTTATTCGAGGTAACGTCATATCACGTTCATTCCAATTTGTATTAAAAAATCGTTCGAATTTGTACGTCGTTGAATATTCCCTTTAACGATATTCGTTTTTCTTTTGATAAACGAGAGGTGGAAAAGAAAAGAAAGAGAGAGAGAGAGAGAGAGAGAGAGAAACGAGCGGATTCGATCGTAGTTGGCCATGATATATCCTTGATAATGCGGCAAGGACTGGCAGCCTTCCGCTCGACGGGACAAAGAATATCGTGAAAAAAAAAGAAGGAAGAAGAAGAAGAAGAAGAAGAAGAAGAAAAAGAACGTGCGGGCAAGAGGATTTACCTGCAGCGATAAATTCAAATTGCGCAAGGTCACTTTGCACCGCGTAACCATTATAACTGCCAGCATCTATACGATCGTTCAGCGACGAAGTAGTAACGCAAACAGCAAAAGTATCCCGTCCACGCGCTGGAGCTCGTACTGCCCGGTTAGATTCGTTAGAGCCATACGTTCGTGCTCGCCAATCGTTCGAGAGCTAAGCACACAAAAGTATACGGTCTACTCTACTCTACTCTCTCTGGTCAACAAGGCGGAATTAAATTCGTTCGGATCGCGAGTATTTAAGTTTGAGAGGCTGAATGAGGTGTAATATCTATGTTGGAATCCTTATGCTGCGAATATTTGAAAGCACAAGTATTTATACTAGATTTCTAGTCACATTTATCGCGTCTATATTTGCAGTTTCGCAAATGCTTCGGAATAATGTTCGTAAATAAGAAGTATCCCGTATCTTAGAATTCTAATTAATGCGTATGCAGAATCTTTATGCTGAATTTATATCGCAATTTTTAAACACTTGTTCACGAACTATATTATAGTTTTAATTAATGCATTTGCATAATACTTATGCCGAATTTATATCGCAATTTTCGAACATTTGATTACAGTTCTTCACGAATTATAAGAAATATCCTATTTATATTAAAGTTCTAATGAATGTGGAATTAGATTTATTGGAATTCTTATGCCGAATTTACATTGAAATTTTTGAACATTTTTGAACACGAACTATATTATAGTTCTAGTGAATGCACGTGCAGAAATGGATTCGTTGGAATCCTTGTGCCGAATTTATATTGTAATTTTCGAACCAACTATAAAAAGTTGTCGAATCCTTATACCGAATTTCCGTTACGATTCTCGAACATTTGAGAACTATTCGCAAATAAAAAGAATATCGTGTCTACACAAAAATTAGATTCGTCGGGACTCTCGCGTCGAATTTACATTACACGATTCTCGAATATTTGAAAACTGTCGAATATCGACGCGGATTTTATATCGATCGATAGATTATTCTCGCGAAATATAATCGCAGTGATGCGAACGCGGCATAATCTCCTCGGTTCGAGGTCCTTGGTTATGTAAATCTAGCGGGAAACGATTGGCGGCGGGAAGTTTGTGCCAACTTCCGTGAAACGAGACGTGGAAAAGAAGAATTAATAAAACGTTTAGTAGATATATCGTGCGTCATGCGAAGTGACGCATCGGGTTTATTACGCGACACGATCGGAATAATTCGGATGATTCGATGATCGAGAATAAAATGTTCGATTCATCGAATATTCGCTGAAACTATTTTCGATTTTTATCGGATATTTTAATGTTATATCGTGTAACGTATCCGCGTATTTTAATATTCCTATTCACGCCACTTTTTCGAATTAATCCTTTTTTTGCGCGAACGAACAGTTTTTCTCGCGAATGAATAATATATTTTTGCAATGATTTTTTTATCGAACATCTCGTGTTTTCGCGCCGTAACAAAATACATGTATATTTATATATCACTTGCGTAACGTGCAAACACATAATTTCCTTACGTATCTATAGCTGTATAAATCATTCGTTTAAATCTATCTCTTATCGATTCTCGCCTTTTTCCCACCGAATTATTTATAACTTATTCGTGTTGGTACGAATAATCGTTTATTAATTAAGATAAAGCGGATGAATAATGAATTTCCTCGTAACGTGAAACATCAGAACGAGAGTTTAAGTTTGCTTTAAGAGTTGAGATGGTTCCGGGAACAGGTTACGTCATCCAGATTCGCGAAAAGCGGCCCACTTCCGGGAAACATCACTCCAGAAGAGGCTGCAAAGGTGAGAACGTTTCTTCCGAGCAATCGCTTCCGATTGTAAGAAACTTTAACGCGAAACTGTGTCATTCCAGCAGTGTATAAAACTACTCGTCTGCTTTTCCAAGAAGATTGGTTACTGAAAAAAAAGAGAGAGAGAAAAAGTCACTCGCAATCTTTTTCGACTCGTTTCGAATAATTATCGATCGAATTTAACGTTTAAATAAGCTAGTGACAATGATTGGACAATAAAAAAAAAAAATCATGCAAATACAAATCATTTAAAAGAACCAATTTCTATCAAATCTAACGTTTAAATATCGAGGCTCCTGTCGATTAAAAAAAAAAAAAATTGTAATTTCGATCAAATCTAATGCCTAAAGAATGCCAGAGATACTTTGAATAATTATCAAAAGAATCGCATAATTTTTATCAAATCTAACTATCAAGTCTAAATATTGAAGCTAGTATCAATGATAAAAAAAATATCAATTTCAATCAAATCCAATGCTTAAAGAATGGCAAAGATAGTTCGAATAATTATCGATCGAATCTAACGTCTAATTATCAAATCCAGTGACAATGATCGAAATAACCACATTCAAGAGAAATCGTATAATTTCGATCAAACCGAATAACCAATAAGCGTCAAAGACGATTTATTAATTAAATTATCAGAGAAAATCTAATATTACAATATTACGAGGATGGATTCGGACAACGATCAACGGATTCGATCGTTAATAAGTCGGTCCTTGCATAAGAGATGACGCATGGGCCCGATTATTTCGGCCAGTTATTTCGGGCCCAAAAGAGCAGAATGCGAGAGAGAGAGAAAGAGAAAAAGATGCGTGCATCTGCCTCTTCGGCGTGGCCTTCTTCAGCAGGTGATAGGCCCCGTTATCATAAGGGGGCAGGGGGGAGGGAGGCCTCTCTGGTTGTGCACCAGACGAGCCGGTGGCTTGTACGCGCTTATTATGTAACCACGTTAACTGTAAATATTTACCAGGCCGGGCGCCCCCCACCCCACCCACCCACCAACGGATAGTCACACTCGGCTGGTTAAGCGTGGAACAGAAAAGTAGACCGAAAAGAAGTGGACGCGGTGCGAGTGGAATGGATAGGCGGGGCGGACCGGAAGGGAGAGAGAGAGAGAGAGAGAGGACCGTTTAAAAATACCAAAGTGGATCACTCCGCTACGCTCCTGGAATCGATTAGAGGAGGGGAGAATACGCTGCTATTGCTGCCCCCACAAATGGAAATTTCCTTTTTTTTTCTTTTATTTTTGAATATCGGAGGATCGAGCATCGTACGATCGTTTCTTTTGGAATTTTTTATTTGCATCAGGATTTGGGAGTGTTTGATCGATAATTGGTAATTGGATTTTCTATATTCGAGTAAATATATATCTGTATAAAGAGAAATCGGATATACGTGGAGAATAAAGATTAATTTCAATCATTGTTTGGAGTTTTCTTTCGCAAAAGTAATTAATCTCAAGGGGAGACGAGAATGAGAAACCTTTGATACGAATTAGAAGGAAGTTGAATTTTCTTCCCGTATTTCGATTTCTTCTTCCCGTTTCGTCTTTTATGGCTTCGTCATTGGCAACAACGCTCAGGCCAATTTTAGATAAGATCGTTGGACGTAAACACAAAAGAAATTAACTCCAGCGACCGAAACTATACATTTTGCGAAACGACAGAAAACTATACGATTTTGTCACGCGTGGAGATACGTTCGTGCAGACGCTGTCGTCGAAGAATCGTAATCGAAGGCGTAATTTATTCTTCCGTTTCTCAACGCTTTGTTTTATTTTTCTCTCTCTCTTTCTGATCTTCGCCTTGTCCTTGCCATTCGAAACTCAGGAATCGCGTTTGGCATTGAGAAAAACTTCCGGAAAACAGTCACGTTCAAGCGGACGTCCTCGAGTAGCTTTTCTTTTCTCGTTCATTTTAAACGGGGGGAGGGGAAAAAAATCCACGAACGATAATCGAACCAAAAAACCGTATCATTATCCCCTTATCCCCCGTTTTCTTTAACTTCATTTCAATATTTTTCGAATTAAAAGATTAACAAGACGATATTTTTGAATCCTCTGCGACGTTTCCTACTTTTGCGCTCGAACGGTTATGTAACGTGCGCATTAGATCTAAGCGATATCAAAGAAATTTAATCGCGTTTATCGTTCCATCGCAAGATTTGTTCGTTCCACTTTTTCTAAGATAAAAGGCATAAATAAAAATTTTGATCTAGAAAAGAATAGGGAAATTAAAAATAAAATAAATTAAATAATGATAAATTAAAAATTAAAGAAAATTTCGCGAACTTGAAGGAAGCGAAATCTCGTCCAAGATCACGGCCCTAGGGAGGGGCCATGCCAATGGCATTGACATTGACGAAATTGTGGGGCCCGACTTTGAAGCCTTTTAGAACGGGCTATACGTTACGTCGAAGGGGGCTCTCGCGCATAATAAGTGTTACATGTGCACTTTCTTCGAGCGAGCGCGAGTTTGGTGGAGAGAGAGAGAGAGAGAGGGGGGAGGGGGAAGCAGGCCTCGCGTGAAAGTTGCGAAGAATTGTGGCGCCTCCGCCGGATCCAGGTAAAAAAACAGCCACCTTCCTCCTCGCATTGAACTTGCGCCTTCTCAAGGATCCTGACCCGGAATGCCAAGGAACCACCAAAACACGATTTCACAATCGTGACGTGTCTCGACTCGGTGAACTCGATGTTACGTTCATCGTGATACTTTCTCCCCCCTCCTTTCCTTCTCTCTTCCTTTTCGGCACACTTGTTTTCAGTTTTCGAGGGAGCAAGAGTTTGATTTTTATTAAAGAAAAAAATAACACTATAAATACGTTTCCTCTTGTTACTCGTATCGTTATCGATATCCATCGATTATTTTTCGTTAAAAAAAAGCCAACTCATCGTGAAATTCATTCGTCTTCGTCTTCGATATAAATGATCGCATAGAAAATCATTTCCGGGCTCGAACTGTGTAATCGAACACGAACGAGGAAATCGATCGAAACGAGGTAATAAAATAAACTTGGAAAATAGAAAGAGAGAGAGAGAAAGAAAAAGAGAGGTAAAATCGTTTGAAAATTTCGCCTCTCCGAACGCGTGCATGCGCGTGGCTGATAGTCGGCCGCCGTTGAACCGCTAGTCGTTTCAGTTACGAAACGAGGTATACCGGGATTACGAAACAAGAGGACGTAATATCGGTTGGCGCGATGTAGGCGAGCCGATTCTCTCTCCACACCGCGCCGCGGCTTGTATACCGTTAGATTTTCTCCGCGATCGTTGTCACACTTCTCTAAATGATACCCTCCTCTCCTCACGGAATCGGTTCTACCTTCCAATGGATCGAAAATTGCGATACTCCTCGTTACGTGTTACGTGTTAAGTGCGAAAGATCGAATTGCTAGATTTCTTTGTTTTCTCTTTGGAAGAATGGAAAATTATTATTATTATTAAGATAGTTTCTGATATTAAAATTTTCAATTTTTTTTTCTGCGCAACGCAACAAGAAATAGTTTTTAAATTCTTATGAATATCTTTAAATTTTCGAATCTACTTGATTCCAACAATTCCAATGGAATCTCGAATCGGAGAGATTGCAGGCGGAAAATCGAGAGAAAATTTCCGCGAGGAAAAGTAAATTTACGCGGTATTGGTAATCTGGAAATTCTACTTTTCGAGAGAAAAGTATTTTTCAAGAAAGAAAGTTGGACAAGGGGCAAGCTTGGAGAACAGGTTCGATCGACCAGATCGGTTTTCCACAGAGATACATCTCTCCGTGGAGATGTCGAAGGGCAAAGTATAACGGCTTTTTCCAGGCCACCTACGTCGAATCGTCTCGCTGTTTCTTCGAATTATATTCCAAAACTTGCGCTATAATAAATCGAGTGAGATCGAAAAATAATTAAAAATAAACGATAATATTCGAACGATATTTTTGACAAATTCCAATTCTTAAATAAGTATTATTGGCAACAGTGTAGATTGGAAGAAAGAGGGGGAAAGGATATAGAATGGATCCTTGTCTTTTCGAGAAGCAAAATGTTGACTGGGCTGAAACGTCGCGTTCTCCCAGGACGAGGGGAGGCAACTTTCACGCGCACGCGTACAGTAATAGGCAAGCGCGTTAAATGTAATGGATCGGCCTCTTACCTCACTCCATCGTTTCCAACGTACTTTCCTTCGCTCACTTATTACCTTTCTAACCGCCACGCCGCTTGAATTTCTTCGCGGAAGTTTGACCGTGACGAGGTTAAGATCCCCTCGAAACGCTTTTTCCGCCGAGAAACTGCCTACAGCTGGCTTCAAAATCCGATTTCACTCAAGATTTTAAATTTTGTTATCGCGAAAAAGTAATATCGTCGGACAAATTTCTTGTACGGACTGATTTTTCAATGAGCGGAGCTTCGGTTCGAATTTGTTTAGAACAAAATGGATTTCCAGAAGCAAACTTGAAGAAATATTATTACGCATATTTATCTATTAGTTTAGTCTAGTTAAGTTAATATAGAATGAATTGATTTTCTAACGAAAAGGGGGATAAAACGAAAAATTGTCGAGGTTAAAAATGGGCAAAACAAATTACGAAAAAAGTGTAGTATTTGATAGAATTATTGAATCGGCCTGTAAGCAAACGATCAACACAACTCGCCAACTCTTCCGTTGAGATATTCCACGTTGGAATATTACATGAAATTTTTTATACATATATTATTGTATTTTTCACTGTAACATACTTTTTTCATATTTTTTTTTAATTTATTAATTCTTTCAAACAATAAGAATATATTACCAGTATTAATAATTCAATTCAACATATATATTTGGAAACATACGAAATAGCTATCTGAACCTGTTTCGAATCGAATCTAACACTTGAATCGCGTCCACATTTCGCACTTTGTAAATTTAAATTAGAAATTCCAATACTTCTACGATCCTTCGAAAGAAAGAAAGAGGAAGAGAGACGAACAAAGTTCCTTCGAACTTTTTTCGTTGGTGAAATTGATTAGCATGAATTCCTTTGCTATGTATCCCATCGAAAACGTCGTATCTAACGACTATGGGTAAATATAACAGTACCTAATTCGACACCTCTGAGAGCACCGTTAGTCCACGCAACCATTTTTTTTTTTTTTCATTTTTACATTGTGAATTTTTTACGTATATATAAAGTTGAAATAGTTACGTTTTATGATACGTGGAAAATATGCAAAACCGTACAAACTAATCCGGTCATATCTGTCACGAAATTTAGCAAATATAATTCCTTATTGTCTTTTCGAGAAAGGGAAAATTCATTTTCAACTTAAAAATCGATTCCTTTTCTCATTACTACCTCGTAAATCTTGTAAATTCGAAACGCATCAATTAATTCACTTTCGTTTCAGATGGAAGAAACAAAACTTAACTCGATTTGGAAAATTTCGAAAAAATGTAAATTCAGATTACAATCGGGCGAACGAATTGGATCATCGATTTAATTCGCTAGAATGGAGTTCGAGGCAAGGAGGACGAGAATAACAGCGGTTCGTCTAATTGGGGGTTCGACGTGCAAGGTAGCGGCCTTGATCTATCTCTCGCAATGTTACGAGGAACCATATGGTACCCGTTTCGGACCTGTCCCGTTACGTTCGCGAACAAGATCGTCCACCTTCGGAATTCTCTATCCCTCTGTTCAATCCTCGAAAACCAAAGCTCGAGCTCTATTCTCTCCATCCTATCTTCGATCGCTATCTTCAGACACTTTATTGAAAATCCTCACTAATTCGAATTAATTCAAAATTTCATTTCCATTTACGAGGTTACAGATAATCATTAAGATATAATATATCATCCCAACTATTTAATTCGAAACACAAATCGTTAATAATTAACCTACATTCGTTATATCGACGATTGTTGAAATTCTTTGCCTAATGCATCGACAAATAAGGAACAAATTACAGCAAAACTCAAACTCCCCTCGATCGATCGATCGACCCGAAAAACATTCCTGGCAAAATTCTTCTATTTGAGACTCGACCTTGAACGTTGCCATCGATGATCCGCCGCCACCACACACACATATACACACACGCGCGCGCGCGCACACAAACACAGGATGCGTCCTTGCCGCGGTTTTCCCCGTTCATTGGAGGGGAGGAAGGAAACCCGTTTCGAGGTTGTCCCGTTATACGCGGATATATCGTGAGAGGAGCCCAGGAGGAGGGGAGGGGTGGTGCGTTACACCGCGCGCGGGATGAACGAACGAAACGAGGGGTGGGAGGAAGGAGGGAGGGGGGGGGAGAGCAGGAGGAGAGCCAGTTTTCGAACGGTCCTGGAGAAAGTGGTGGCTTATACCACATTTACTGACCTACATTACCCTCGTTTCGCCCCCACCCTCGACACCCACCATCGGCCGCCACAAATTGTCCCGTTACAACGCCGCGTACGGGACGGCCGGCGGCCGGCCACTCGACCGGCCGCTGCTACCACGTCATCGGTGCGACCCACTAAATGACACCTCCCCTCTCCCTCCCCCTCCCAACCGCGCCCGTATGTCTCCTTTGCTCGACAAAATTATGTCACGGTGGCGCGCACATCTCGGCCGAAATTCTTCTTCTCGGCCCGGACGTGGATCGTTAGATAATCATCCTCGCTTAACGCGCACGTGAAAAATGTGATTTCGAATCGTGTGAGTAAAAAATTGTTGAGAATTTATTGGTTTGGATATTTTGAAATTATGTTGGACTGATTATCTTTTTTTTTTTTTTTTTTTTAGAGAAATTGATCGATCGATCGAGGAAGATATATAAATGTGGAGGATAATAAAATGAAATTTTGGATCTTGCTTCGATTGGGAGGAACGAAAATGATTCTTTGTAAAAAAAAAAAAGAAAAATATACGTGGTTCGATCTTTTCATCAATCTCGCGCGTAGTATTCAGCGTAGCATAAAATATGCGATATTATAATACATGTGTAACATCATAAGGGAAGGATCGTTCGATGTGGAAGAAGCGTGATAGATCGTAATCGTCGAGTCACTCTGTCTCTCTTCCTCCCTCCTTGCGCCACGTAATTGATTTTAATAACTAATCGCAACGCCGTTATCCGCTTCTGTATCGCTGCCGCGATACAGAACTGGGGAGCCTTGGCATTATTTTCTCGCGGTAGGCGCGTTACTTAATCGAGTTATGAAAGCACCGGCTTGTCGCTGTTGTATCGAGTTGAGCGCGATAGGATTGGAGCCGGTGTGAATCTTCGCGGGGAAAGAGAGAGGGGGGAAGAGATGTGAAGCGACCACCGATCGAAATACGGAACACCTCTGCCCTACTATCCTCCTCCGCCATTTAACAGAGAACAGATTCAACAGATCGCGCGATCCTTTCTTTCGCAATCGAGTTTATCGAAGAGTTTCGTATTACGTTATTCGAAAATATTGAGATGGTTGAGTGTGCATTTGATATCTTGGATGGAGAGTTTTTTTTTTTTTTTTCGGCTTTCCGTATCGGATCCGTAACCTAATTCGAAACTTTCGTGAATCGATAGTTTTTGAAACTGTGATCAATAGATTTGGATTAGCTTTCGATGAATCAGTAGCTATGGATGCAATCATTCCAGTGTAGCTTTCGAAAATTTCGTGAATCGATTTATCGAGTTTTCGTGAATCGATAATTTTGAAAGTTTTCGTGAATCGATAATTTTCGTGAATCAGAAACTTTTGATGGAATCATTAATTCATAGCTTTCGAAATTTTCGTGAATCATTAACTTTGGAAACATTTCAATCAACATTGAAAACTTTTCAACTATCTTCAATAGAATTTACATTAGTAAATTCAAATCGATTCCTTTCAATTTTCAATAATTTTCTAAACGACGAAAAAAGACTCTTAGGTATACGATAAATCGAAACGAGCAAATCGCAAAAAACAACTTAACTATCGAAGAGCATGAGAAACACGAGGAAAAGAATCCGACAAGAATTTTTTCTTTTTTTCTTTTTTCCTCGTGTCA
>NW_025223857.1:2578377-2591163 GCF_014066325.1 Apis laboriosa
TCTCTCTCTCTCTCTCTCTCTCTCTCTCTCTCTCTCTCTCTCTCTCTCCTTTCCCCCCCTCTCTCTCTCTCAAATCTCGCGTCCGGATCGAAAGAGAGGGGGCAAGGGGGCGGAATTTGAATTTCAAAAAAATCCTGTTCCCGCGGAGCTCGGTTCAAAGAAAAAGCTTTTCGCCTTTAAGAAATTCGACCGAGCGAGCGGCCGTCCCTGTTTCCTTCTCCTAGACGGCGGCGGGACATTGAACCAACGACGACGGTTGCGATTCGAGGTCGAGGAGAAGGGGGAGGATCGAAGCAGAGTTAGAAGTTCTTGGCTACTCTCGCTCTGCCTGCTTGGATCGCCACTTTCTCCCGCGGTCAACACCTTTCCTTCCATCGATCCAACCTTCTTCCCTTCCCCTCCTCGAATCCTCGAAAAATGAAAAATAAATCTCTCTTTTCAACGGATTATTTTTCATAATCCGTCCACGATTTCGTTCGAACAAATAAAAATTTTTTTCTTTATATATTTTATTATCGGTAATTAATATTGAATTCGAGATTTCGATTCAATCTTTGTTGTTTGTTGATACTCGATCGAGAGGAGAAACGGATGACGAGGAAGCTCGAGCTCGAGAAGAAAGTGAGCGCGGTGGGGAAAAAAAAAAAAGAAAGGGGGGGGAGAGAAAGAAAAAGAGGAACGAACGACTGGATTTTCTCGCGAGATTTCAGCCCTCGTAGCAGCTTTCACTCGCTCGCTTTACAGCGAGGCGATCTCGTCCCTCTTCTCTCCCTTCCCCTTTTCTCTCTTTTTCTTTTTTAAATCCTTCGTGACGTTCGATTTTTTTTTTTTTCGAAATTGCGATAATCCCTTATTTCGATATATACACGCGCCTCGCCTCGTGTAATATTTTTAATCCCGTTCAATATCGATTTTATATACATTTCTTCCTTTTTAATTTCAGTCGTTCGATAATTTCGTAAGTTTCATTCATTTCAGTGATATATTGTATATAATAATAAATATAATTCGAAATTCCAGCGATAAGGATTATTCTTCTACAGATGTACAGAAAAAACAGTCTTTATCTCTATATTCGATTTTTATTATCGATATTTCGCTCGAACCCCAACTCGACGGATAGATTGTGATTCGAGATATGGATCGTTCAATTTTATATATTAAGATACGCGATGTTTATTGAGATCCGAGTTTCGGCACGGTCTCGTCGAAAACGAGCGAATCGATCATGAAAATAGATTCTTGGAAACGAAAAAACGACTTTCGTGAACCTTGTTCGGCTTAAAATCTTATTTGAAAATCAAATTTCGCGAGTTTTATATTCTCCGGGAATAAAACTTGTTCAAACAGAATGTTCTCAAACTCGAGCAAATTCGCAAAAGATCGAAAGGATCCGTTTCGTTTTCGAAATTATTCGAATTTTTCGTCGATCGCGATATTACGCAACGGAATCGATAAGTCGGATATCGAAACACGATAAGAAAGACAACGAGGGGAATTCTGTGTTTCTTTCTTTCTTTTCCAAGATATTGGAAGATCAGGCGTGCGCTCGCGAGCCACGTGCTTCTAGAAATCTCGCACACGTCGGTTACGTCGATCCCTTCCTTCCCTTCTTTTCCATCGAACCGAGCCAGTAACGACAATTATAATAAATATAATTCGTGAGGGAAAAAATCTAAATCCGAGACGATTTGAAAAAACGAAGAAGAATCGGCTTTCCCTCGCCGGAGGGGGAGGGGAAACGGAGGAGAAGGATGGGAAGGTTGGCCGAAAGGTTGAAACGTTACGTCGAACGTTACGTGGTTCGTTGCTCGAAAATTCGCGTCACGTTCGAGGAGGAGCGATTGTGGCGCCACGTAACACGGTCGGCCAGGTAACGAGGATAATATCCGGCGAGGCTCGAAATACAGGCCAGCTCGATTAGAAAGGCCCCCTCGGTTCGAGGAGCATCATCGCTCGTGGCCCGGTTCGACCGTGTGTTTTCGCGCGGCAGTCTAGTTTCAGGCCGAAGTAGGCCTCCACGCTGCCTACTATCGCGCCACTTGACCCCGTTACCATCGTCGTCCCACTTCTCTTTCACCGGCTTATTATTATTATCGTTGTTGTTGTTGTTATTATTATCCTTTCGTCCTTTCCCTCCTCCTCCTCTCTCCTTTCCTTTCTCCTCGTCTCGAAGAAATATCTCCAAGGAATAATTTTATTTTGCTTCCATGGGAAAAAATTGACTGATTGCAAAATTTGTATGTGAAAATAATCGTTGAATCGTGACTTTTATTATTAAATTTTGGGGGTGAGAATAAATTTGAATTTGGGGGTAAAATTTAATATAATTTACAACTCCGCGTCATTAAAAAATCTTTGGATGTTTAAAAATATTTCTCCTTGAAATTTTAATCGAAAATAACAATTTCTTCGAAGATATACGTAAAATTCAACGGCAGCACGGAGGATAAAAGTAATCGAGGTAACTTCTATTATTAAATTTTGGGGATGAGGATAAATTTGAGGGGGGGGGGGTAAAATTGAATATAATTTACAATTCCGCGTCATTAAAAAATCTTTGGATGTTTAAAAATATTTCTCCTTGAAATTTTAATCGAAAATAACAATTTGTTCGAAAATATAAAATATAAAAATTCAACGGCAGCACGGAGAATAAAAGTAATTATTGTGACTTTATTTGATAATGTCTATTATTAAATTTTGGGGGTGAGGATAAATTTGAGGGAGGATAAAATTGAATATAATTTACAACTCCGCGTCATTAAAAAATTTTTGAATGTTTAAAAATATTTCCCCTTGAAATTTTAATTGATAAATTATTGATAATTGTTCGAAGATATATGTAAAAAAGGGGGGATAAAGTAAGGGTATGGTGTGGTGTGGGAGTGGGCGAGGCAGATGCCTTTTATGCACGGGTCCTGATATGCACCGATTCGGGACAACAATGGCCGCTGCCGAGGCGCGCACAGCCGATGGGATCGTTTTTAGTTTGTGCTTTGAGGAAGAACGCTTGCCCCGAGATTCAGAGAATCAGGAATAATCGGTATACACGTGTATTTAATAAATTTGAATAAGAATCGAATTTCCAAGAATCCCAAATTTTTTCTCAATTTTGAATAAATTTATATATTAGATTGCGCCAATTTTAGAATAGATCAACTGCGATTTTGTAAATTCTATATTTTGCTTGGCATATTTTCACGTTCTTATTACATTTCCTTTATGTAATACAAGTTTGAGAAGCGAACGTAATATTTAGAATAATCGAAGCCAAAACATCGATCGAAACATTGAATTAACTTTCTTGAGGAAGATTTTATAAATGAGAGGATCTTTCGTTTTTCAAAAAAAAAAAAAAAAAAGACCAGAAATCCACCACATTGAGCAAAGATAAATTGAAAGTTGGCCAAAGTTAGACGTATCTCGAATGACGATTCTCAGACATTTGGGTAAAGTAGAAAAGATTGGAAAAAAAGAATCAAAAGTGCGCCTGTTACGTTACAAAATGGAATAATTCGTTCATCGCCATTCACAATTGCTTTTAAAAAATAAAATATTCGAGAAGCTTTTAATCGCAGCGTTCGAACAATTTTATAAAAATAGAATATATCGTTTTCCGAAAGTTTCGAGTCTTGCGATCGATAAATTCCTTCCCTTCCAACTTTTCAACTTTTCCAATACGATTTGTTATTATACGATAATTCGTTATAACGAGAAAATACAATTTTGGAATTTTCAAGGCCGATGATTCGTGCCTTGAACTCTACACTCAAACAGTCAAAAAATTTAATAATTAATTTATTATTTTATTATAAATTATAAATTAAAATATTAATTTAATAATTAAAAATAAAGTTAATTTATCTAGTTATTCGAGCTTATTTCAAATAATTGCTTGGCGACACGAAAGAAGAAAATATTCACCTACGCCCTCTAAACGAAGGAGAGAAAAAAACGCTCGTATTATTCTCTTACAATTAAACTTTGAGGTTGCATAAGATCGAAGAAAAAATGAATGAGCGGAAAGTTCGGAGGGAATTGGCCCTGAACTTGAATTCGGCACACGGAGTGGACGGAGCGAGTGCTCGCTGGGTTCAACGTCTTGGAAAGTTTTTCGAGAGTGTCCCCCCTGAGAGGTGCGTTAACTCTCTCGAAATTCCGCAACGCTCACCTATACGCATCATCGAGAATTACATTACCGTAGGAACGTGCGTGAATTACGCATGCGCGATCGACGCGCCACCTGTGAAACTCTCGAGTTCATTGCCACGGCTCCTCTCGAATCCTCTTCCTTCCCCGATTCACCGAGCCTCTCTGTTCCTCTGTTCGAACAATTCGACAACAATTCCTTCCTTCCGATTCGTTCCAAATCCTCCGTTCCCAATCCAGAGGATAGAAAAATTGCACCAAGCTTAACCCTCTGTACTGCAAAATACGTACAGGAATGTCAATGTTTTAAAAAATAAGAATACTGTTATTATTTACTTTTATCTAGACCAACATGTATATTTTTCTCGTCATAAAAATTCATGCAATAGGGAGTTAAATTAAATTAAATTAAATTATTCGATCGATAAAGTCGAGATCCCTTCAGTTCTCCTCCAGTTCGATGGAGGAGAGAAAAACAGGGAGGAGCGGGGGAGATCTCGTTCCCAGAAAACGATCGAACAATCGAGATATCTCTCTCTCTCTCTCTCTCCCAACACCGGTTTACTCCACTTTCTCCGCGCGCGACGCTTTTCACATTCTTTCTTTTTTTCTTTCTTCTTTCTTTTTCCTTTTTTTCTTGCGGGCGCGATCGGATATGACGTGAAAATCCGCGCGGCGGTTTCACGTTCGGGATCAAAACTTTCTCTCCCCGGTGGAGAGAAGAGCGTTCCACGAGGCGATGGGAAACGATGGTGGTGGCAAAAGTGGGTCGTCGCAGTGAAAACGCGATCTCTCGGTGGTGGTGATCGATTATCGGCCGACCTTCTTCTTCTTCTTCTTCTTCTTCTTCCTTCATTTTTCTTCATTAATTCTCTCTCTCTTTCTCTCTCTCAATCAATGAATATCGATAATCGGGTTCGAGTTTATCGGAATCGCCTCGATCTCGATTTTCGACTCGTCTCTCGGTTGTGTTTCTTTGATTCGGTGAGATAAAGTGGCAATGTAACACAATTCGTCCCCGATTCGATACACTTTTCCTTCTTCGCTCGTGAAAGCGAACTTCGATCGATTTCCAACAATCTAAAAACAACCGTCTCCTATCCCCGCAAATCCTCTCCCCCGATGCGCGAGAAACGCCGAAAAACGCGCGTGTGAAAAAACTCGTCGTTCCATTTTCCTTTTTCTCTCGCGACAACGATCAATTTAAACATTGATTTTCGCATCGTACGTGTGTGAAAGGGGACGGAGAGGTAAAAAATCGCGGAGAGAAATGGAAGAGAGGGGGAAGGGAGAGAGAGAGAGAAAGAGAGAGAGAGAGAGAAAAAAGACTTTCTCCGGTTAACTCTCGTTCCGCGCCTACGAGTGTAACCGCGCGGCTGGTAATACCTCGCCGCCGCGAATTAGTGGCGCGATGAAAGTGCGCCGCGGATACGGTATAATCATTTAGATAATCGGTGTGAGACAATCCGTTCGTGTGCAAGAGGAGAAAATCATCGGCCACGGCCAAGGAAAATCCCGCTTTCGAATCTCTCTCGAAGGAGAGAAAGAGAGAGAGAGAGAGAGAGAGAGAGAGAGAGAGAGAGAGAGAGAGAGAGAGAGAGATGCCTCGTTCCAATCGCGCGACTTTCGTGACAGGGGGAAGCCGGTTCCACGTCGCCGAGGATTTCTAATTCTCTCGTCGCAGGAGGAGGGAAAAAAATAAATAAATAAATAAAACGGATGTAATCGTTTCGAATTCGATCGAGAAAAAGGATTTTATCAGGGAATTTCAAATAGAATTCGAAGGAGATCATCGATTCCATTTTCGTTATAATTTTCGAGTTACAAGAAAATCCTCAGATCAGATGATGTAAATTTTTTTCGTAGATTCGATGTAAACAACGATGGCGGATAAAAGCCGTGGAGATGAAAGTCGTTGGCTCGAACCGAGTGGAAAAAGACGAAACGATTAACCGGTTGGCGAAAATTTCTTTCACCGGTTTTCCACGGGTAACGACGCGGAGTCGTAACGTAACGTTCTCGAGTAACCGTGGCCCCTCGGCCGATGAAAGTATAATCGCCGTATAATCACTTGGGTAATAGGGAGAGAAGCGAGAGATATCCGAGAGAGGAAACATCCCGATTAGAAACGGTGCCGCGATGTGACGGGAGTGAAAAGGACGAGGGAGCGGGGAGAAAGATGGCTCGCTTCGAGTTGGAACTTTTTTTTTGTCGAGACACGCGATTCTGACGATGAACGATGAATGTTTTCGCTCTTTTTCTACGATTTTTCGAGAGAAAGACGTTGCGGGTGTTGATTCCTGTCGATTGGAAACGATAAATAAACACCAACCTGAACATGAAATGGTGCAACGTTCGATGATAAAACTACAAATGAAATTGCGTGAAATTTTGATAAAGTTTAAATTATTTGTAATGATTCGAGAAGAAATTGTAGAAAATTGAATGAGTGAGAAGTTTATTTCACGCTTATCTCCTTTGAGGAAAAATATTATAGATTACGGCCACTTTCTCATCGTGAATGAAGAGCGAAAAAGCAAATCGGTTACGTATCGATAACGTTCTTACGATAATGCAATAATGATAAAATACGATAATGATAAATATACGAAAGATGCTTGATTTTAGAATTTACAAATCGAAAACGGTTGTGAAAAATATTCGAATTAAGTACCGGAATAGACGAACCTGTGTTCTTGAACCTTCAAAATCCATCATATCCTCGTTGACTTTAAACCGAATGTTTCAACAGCTCGAACAAAAAAGAGAGAGAAAGATGAAAAGGAGGGAGCGTGTTTTTCAAGAAAGGAAAGGACAGGAAAGGATCTTGCGGTGCTCCCTTCCAATTCTCGTCGAAACTCGCGTAACACGGCCGCGACACGCGATGCACTTTCGTGAAACTTTCAGCTTTCCATCGGCCGCGATACGAGAGGAAGATGGTGAAACGAAACCTCTCGTCTCCCACGTTAGTCGCCATTTTCAACAGGAGATTAACGCGCCCCCTAACGAGGCCGCGCCTAATCGCGCCCTCTGTCAGTCTATTGTTGTCGAACAGTGAAAATCGTTGGAAAGTCGACGGAGCTCCTTTCCTTCCCCTCGTGCTCGCCTCGACCTTGCCTTTTCAAGTCTCTATCGCGTTTCTCTCCTCTTCTTTGAATCGAGAGGAATCGTTCTTCTTTTCGTTTAACCTTTGAATCCAGAAAATAATATTTTCAATTTCGTTAAACGTTTCTTTACACACGCGCCAGTATCTATATAATATCGATTTACATGTTTAGGATAAATTTAAAATTGATCGAGATTGAAATTTATTCGTAAACGAGCGTGTGTGTGTGTGTGTGTGTGTGGATCGAGCTTATTATTATTACAGAACTAATGGTAAGAAAGAAGGTCGGATGAAGAGGCGAAACTCGATTGGAAGGTACCCTTTCGTTCGTGTCTCGAACGGATACATGTGTCGGAAGCGATCATTGGCCATCGCGGTTAAGAGAAAGAGAAAGGTGAAGCGCGCGCGCGTCCGGAGAAAGAAAGTGCAACGACGATGACGCGTGGCTCCCTCCCGTTCGACAAGAGAAGCGATGGCCACGATTCCCTCTCGAAAACGAACCTTTTCCATTCCGTTAACTTTTCAAATTTTAATCGCGGAAGAGAGACACGTAATGATTCGAGTTTAAGATCGAAGTTAAACCACTTTCTCATACCTTTTAATCATAAGTACAAAATTTACAGAAACGATTCTTACGAGTTGGAGAATCGATCCCATCGCTAGTCACAGATATTCCCACCTCGCCTGTTCGACGAGCGGCTCATACACCTTCGCGTGTACTCCTCCTACCCGCCTGCTCCCCTTCCTTTTAGGTCGCTCGGCAGGGAGACCAGAACCTACCTCAAGATGATCACGCGACCTGAATCATCGCCACGTTCGACAGCCTTATGACGAGGCGCTTTGCCTACGGAAAATATAATAAATCTCCCCTTCTCCTTTTATGCAATCCTTGCGATCCATCAACGGATTGATTTTTTTTAAACGAAATATTTATTCATTGATGGAAAAAAATCGATGAAATTCGGAAAACGAAGAGAGATAATTTTTTTTTTTGATGCATTGCACAAAAAATTGAAATTCACGTACAATTTAACCTCTGTGTACGCAATGAAATTTTCGATTTAAACTGTTTGATTTCATTTGATTTTCGTATGTAACGAAAACTGTGAATCCGAAGAAAGTAAGAGAAGGAGGAAATAAAGCGGGCACGTCGAACGATCGAAGTTTTTATTACAGGCTCGACCTTATTCGAAGACGGTTTTACGTCGGGCTCGTTTAAAGCGGTTTAACGAGGATCGTTTCCCTCGAAACGAAACAGCGCGAGACGATGCTGGGCGTATTTTTTGAATAATATCACGGTCACGGTGAGAGTGGACTAGTAGATTGCTTGTATCTTTATTTTACATTGTCGATTTTACGGAGGGGGGGGGGGCGTTGTTGATGCTTACGTCACAGGCGCAACAAGAAGAAACGGATCCTTGGACTTTTTCGTGGAGAAAAAAAAATACTTCGCGGAAATAATTCGCTTGCGCTTATTAATTTCTGCGGGATTGAATCGATAATTCATCGATAATTCATTAGAGTTCTGGAACTCGTATTTTGAAAAATCAGGATATAATGATATTATTACGATTATTTTTTTCCCCTCATATTTCAATATGAATTCGGATTAGTGAAAACTTATAAAGACTTCATTCAATCTTTTTCTCAATTTTCTTTTCATACCAAATTCTTTCAATTCCTTCTCATATATCTATTTCATCTCGAATCTTTTCCATTTTCAGACTGATCTAACCCTTATTTTTCAACTTTAAGACTCTCATAACCACTTCATATCGAAGTTTTCCAATACAATTCCTTCTCACATATTTCATCTCGAATCTTTTCGATTTTCAAATCCTTGTTTCCCCTCGCCTCCAGCTCGACTGCTTCGACTTCTTCCAAACTTCGTCTCGCGCACCTTTGTTCCTCGAACACTTCCCCTCGAGGAGAAAATCTTATCTCTTTCATTTCAAAACGAACCGCGTCCATTCGTCCGACGATTGATCCCGCGACACGTGGCCACCGATCTATCCCTATATTATTACGTAACAATAAACGGGATCACGTATCGGTTTCCAACCGCGTTTCTCGCTATCGAGAGAGAATTGTTATCTTGAGCATGGCCTATATTTTCCTCCAAGGCCGGATCACGAATCCCCCCTCTCTTCCCTTGTCCAAATTCGTTGCGCAATCATATCTACGAATCTCAATGACGACCGGCTTGAACCGGCTGAAATCGGACGAGATGAGCTCGATTCGATCCAATGACGAATCGCCAGCGGGATTTCTCGATTCCTCGAATTTCCGATTTTTCAGAAATCTCAATTATTAACCGATTCCTTCGTATGAGAATAAATGAATTCTCGTCGGAATTGGATGGAACGTGCCACTAGGATTTCTTGAGAAATTTAATTGGAACGATCGAAAAAATCGGTCTTATGGAATTCTTATGGAATTGAAAATTCTCTCCCCGAATTCGAAACTCGATTAATTATTTCGTATGAGAATAAATGAATTCTCGTCGGAATTGGATGGAACGATACCACGTATAAATTATACGAATTATTCCGAATAATTATTTCGTCAATATTTAATATAAGTCACGTATTTGGAACCTCGTAATAAATATCCTTCCATTTTTCGAATTCGACGAGAAAAAAACAAAAAAAAAGTACTATTAAAATAATACACGCAACAAACACTGCCGTGACCAGGATTCGAACCTGGGTTACTACGGCCACAACGTAGGGTCCTAACCACTAGACGATCACGGCCAACGTGCACGCCTTCGATCAATTGGTTTCCATCTTCGCGCATCTTCCAACGAAAGAAAGAAAGAAAGAAAAAAAAAAACAAAACCTCGAAAAATCTTTCGAGACGAAAAATACTTCCTTGATAATCCTCCGTGATCGATAGAAAAAAGAAAAAAAAAAATATCGCCATTTATTTACCGATTATTTACCCGCAACGATCGTGGATCTATCGTAACTGGAACGCGGCGCTTCTCTTACGCCTTATTTCGCTCGTAAATCGTTTCGTTAAATCGGATTCGAATTACCCGCGGGTTTTGCATTTCGCGGTTTTAGTGTGTCACGTGAAAGTTCCGCAGAGGATCGCCTCTCCCTCCCCCCTCCTCTAACGGTTTCGAATCGAGGCGAAATGAGGCTACCGGCCGCGGAAAAATCGGCCTCGCCTTAGAAAGTTGACCGCCGCCAACTTAGTCCCGATAACTAACCCAACTCCTCTCCCCTCCCCTCCCATCTTTTCCATCCGTCTTAATTCATCGTACCGTTGGACAGTTAAGTGTCTCGCTTATTTTCTATTTAATACTCCATAATCGTTTCGACGGATAGAGTCGAGCGACGAAGCTTGTCGAGAATCCATAAAATGAGTCACCGAATACTTCGAGAAAAAAGTGCGGCCTAAAAAACACACGGGATCCGAACGAAATATATATAAATAGAACGAAATTATATGAAATGTTCAAGATGGAGGAAGACATCGTATAGAAAGATCGTATAACGAAAAAATAATAAGGGAAGACTGGAAATGGGAACAAAAAGATTCTGTAATAACGAATACGCATCGATATCTGATGAATTCTTCGAGGAGGACGAGTTTCGTCTGTTGAGAAGAAGAAAACGAGTGGACATTCGCACATAGATCAACTAAATGTCCGTCGAACATTTAATCTTCCGAACAATCTACCAAATATAATTTTGTTTCGTAACGAATTAGAAACGAATAGCTCAAAAACGACATCCAAGAGACCTGAGAAAATGCAAAGCTCGATTGATTTTTCAGATGTCGCTCCAATAACCTCTTAAAATTTGATGTAAAATATAAAAGATTCTCCGCGGTACACGTTGGACGACAACGCGTGTAAATGCACAAACGCTCGTTATCGCTCGGTTTGATCTCTTTCTCTCTCTCTCTTTCTCTCTCTCTCTTATTGCGTCATCGAAAAGCGTGTTATGAAAACTCGAGATCCAGATCGGCTACAACAGAACCGTATCAATAAAGCCGCGTTCCATTCCGCTAATTCAACGGGGGCAAGGTTTCGTAACTCGTCGGTAATTTCGTAAGATTTCCATCGATCGAGAATAATCCGGAATAGAAGAACGAATTTCGGGATAATCGAGAAATTTTTCGAGGTTAAATAATGTGGTTGGAGGAGAAGGAGGGAGAACGTGGAAGAGAAAGAGAGAGACTTGTAGTCAAGCGAGGAGACTTTGTATCTCGTAGTATCGAAAGTTAAATATTATTTCGATTTTATTTTTATTTCGATTCACGTTCGATTCGAGGCGGTAACGGTATTATTGATCCAGCAATACGATTTATCCTTGGACTGAAATCCAAATGTACAAGTAGGGAGGGAGAGGAGGGGCTTGGAATTTGTTTCGTTTAAATTGGTTTAAAATCGATGGTGGTTAAAAGTGATTAGGGGGAGAGGGGAGTAATCGGCTCGAGTCTGATTCGACGATGCTCGAGCGAGACTCGGTGTAAATATTACGCGAGAAATACGCGCGTCGTCGATCAGCTTATTTGGGATACGAACGATAAAAAAAAGAAAAAGAAAAGAAGAAGAAGAAACGAGGTGTTGGTACACGCATCAGACGATGATTATCGAGCGATAAGCTTGTTTGCGGTGACATTAGACAGCGTCTGGCTTCCCCTCTAATTGCGCAACCATTTTTTTTGTTTATCGCGTCGAAATCGACTTTGTAATACCCCCGCCGAGCAAACACTCTCCGATATCGTCCATCCTCCAAGTGCAAGTATTTCTTTCTTTTTCCTTTTTTTTTAAACGAAAACAGATTCCAAAGATTTTCCATATTTTTTTTTAAGATGAATCTTTCCATTCCTCTTCGATTATTGTATATATATATATATATGTATAGTTAAGAAATGTTATATCGAATAATATTAATATTTTCGAATAAAATTTTGAACAAATTTTTTTAAACGATTTTCAAAATGAATCTTTCCATTCGTCTTCGAAACAATTATTGTATATAGTATATAATATAAGAAATATTATATCGAATAAAGTTTTGGAAAAATTAATAAAGTATTTCCTTTTCCAAACAGATTCCAAAAATTTTCCATACTTTTAAAATGAATCTTTCCATTCGTCTTCGAGGCGATTATTGCGCATAGTTAAGAAACGTTATATCAAATAATATTGTTTCGAGTAAAGTTTTGGACGCCAATTCCACATCCCTCCCGTTTCATTTCTTTCCATTTAACCATCCCTCTTCTCCTCCCCTCGTCTATTTCGAATACCCTTCGATTCCCGATGTCCCACTGGTCTACTCACGGGCTAATTTCTACCGTTGCACAAATAT
Source organism: Apis laboriosa (assembly GCF_014066325.1). Lineage (NCBI taxonomy): Eukaryota > Metazoa > Arthropoda > Insecta > Hymenoptera > Apidae > Apis > Apis laboriosa. Next base: position 2,590,966 of record NW_025223857.1, read on the forward strand.
ACACGACACGGCACGTCGAAGAAACGGACGACATAAAAGGAAGTGTCGGCCGCGCGGCTGACTATTTCCGGACTCGATCGTCCACGTTCCGCGATTTTTAGCCCCACAGCGTAATTGGGCCGATCTCCGGTCTCCTCCCTTCTCCCTCTCTCTCTCTCTCTCTCTCTCTCTCTCTCTCTCTCTCTCTCTCTCTCTCTC
>NW_025223857.1:2591214-2618050 GCF_014066325.1 Apis laboriosa
CAAAAAAAAAAAAAAAAAATAGAAAAGAGAATAGAATAGAATGAATTCGCGACCCGATTTCGTGCAATCGTCCTCTCAATTAATTGAGAGGAAAGTTGTTACGAAATTCGATTAATTGAGAGGGATAAATTGATAATTGAGAAATTTTTTTTTTTGAAAATGGTTTCGAAAAGGTAATGAAATTTTGTTTTTTTTTGGATTTGGAAATTTCGGATATTCTATCTTACCATCGAATCTCTGTAATTTTCTCGAATTGATTTTGTTCAGAATGGAATGGAATCTCGAAGATATCGAGTGGAAATTGATATCCTCTTTACACAACGTCCTCGACTTTGACTTTGAGAATTCTCGTCCACGACGAGAGGAGATAGGAGGGAAAGAGAGAGAAGGAGATCAGGTCCCCGATAAAATTTTAAAATGGCGTCCATTGTTCGTTAAAATCATCGAAATTGCAAATGCTGGCCAACTCGAGTTTTTTTTTTTTAAAGTCGACACGGGTGAAGAAAATCGGGCCAACAATGCCCGAATGATTCTTGGTAACGAGAAGCGAAACGTTGTTGTCGTTGTTCCAAGAAGATGCAACAAGGAAATTCCTTAATCAACATTTCTCAATTCCACGATACGATCGCGTGTATCGAAAGAAATTTTACACAACGACGTACGACGACGACGACGACTCGTTTGGGAAGGTGGCCAAAGGCCAAAGTTTTCCTTTTTCCTTAAGTTAAATTTAAATTGAAATTAAGGGGGAAAGAGGAATTTTTGTAAATTCTTGCAAAGGGAAATTCGCGCAAAAATCGTCGCGAAAGAGTTTCGATTAACGGCGGCGGGTGAAAAACAGGAAGAGGGGGAGAGAAAAAAAAAATAAAAGAAATAAGTGGAATTATTCGATTTCTAAAAGCGATTCCTAAAATGGTTATTTAATTGATAATTAACGAGAGATTCGACGAAGATAGAACGAAAACGATAGCTCGTTCTTCCGGTTGACTCATCGTCCAACCGATAACCGCATCGAATAATCGGCTTACGTGTTCCACGCCACGTAGAAGGAAAGAGAACGGATGCTTTCGTTTCGAGGCGCAAAACGGCCCCGTTTCCGCTCGACTATTCTGTTAATCACTCGACGAGGGTGGCGGCGGAAATATTTCAAATTTTCAATAAGATGGACACTGCGATGAAAATCACTGTAATTCTATTCTCGACTTAAGAACAGTCTATTTTTTTTAAGGTCTATCCTAAGAGTACCCTATCTTAATAATAAGTGTGTAATTCTAAGTGCAGCCAATCATAATAATATCATATCTCTCATAAGGGTATCTTATTTTAAGAATAGAATATCCTAAGAATATCTTAAAGGTATTCTAAAAATATCCTATCCTAAGAGTATCCTAACCTATCCTAAAAGGTATCATAACTTACTCGATTCTAAGAATATTCTATCCTAAGAGTACCCAAGAATATCCTAAAAGTATCCTATTCTAAGAATATCCTATCCTAAGAGTATCCTATTCTATCCTAAAAGGTGTCTTATCCTAAGAGTACTCAATTCTAAGAATATTCTATCCTAAGAGTACCCAAGAGTATCTTAAAGGTATCCTATTCTAAGAATATCCTATCCTAAAAGTATCCTATTCTAATAATAGATGCCTTATTTTAAAATGCTCTCTCATAAGGTATCCTATCCTTTCCTAAAAAAAATCCTAATAATAATACTCTCTAAGGATACCCTATCTTATTTTAAAAATATCCTAAATATGCTCTTAAAAATATCTATCCTAAAAATGCTCTCTCTCTCCTAAGAGTATTCTATGTAATGCTCTCATCTAAAAAATATCCTATTCTAAGGATATTCTGTTCCAAGAGTATTCTGTTACCTTTATCCTAAATTGTCTTATTTGGTAGGTAAAACTTTCGAAAAATCCTGTGTCAATCCTATGCTCGAGAGGGATATTGAATCGTCGAAAAAAAAAGGGAGAGGGTAAGGAAGAACGGGGATGGATTTTTCTATCGGTGACGTAAGAGGTTACGCAGGCCGATTGCCATTGCAATTATCGTTTATTGCGGCGACGCGATGTGCCGTGCGCGACTCCCAACAATAATAGCGGTTATTAATACGTAATGCTCGTTATCGGCCGACACTCGGTGATATAACGCGTAAACATCGATCCAAGCCAAGGAGAACGGTCCCCAGATAATTCGTTCGCCGATACTCGTGATCCTCGACACCATTTTTCCCGTTTTTTCCTTTTCTTTTCGTTTTCTGTTTCTTTACCGAATTCGCGAATCGACGAGCTATCGCGAAAGTTTCTCTATTCTCTTCTCAACACAACGCCGCCACGTCACGTTTCTCTTTTGATATTTCGATTCGATTCGAGTCGAGGCTCTTATCGGCCTCCCTATCGAGCGTCCTTGTACCGCTTTCTTTATCGCTTGGAACGATAGTTTCACCGTGATAATTCTATAATTCAATTTCGTTCCATTTTAAATTATCGTTTGGATTTTCTTGTTGGATCATCGTTCGATGACGTAACAGATATGGAAGAACTATCCATCGTTCGTGCCGATAGATCACGATACGCGCTCTTTTCTTTCTTCTCTCTCTCTCTCTCTTTTTTTCAGATTCTTTTATAACTCAATAACCCGATAACGAGAATATATCGAAACTGGAAGTTTTTAAATCAAAAGCTGCACACGAGTTTTTTTCCGAGTCGTCGAATTATTCCATCGATTTTTCCATTTTTCCCCAGCTGAAACATCGACCTTCGGGCTCGTCCGTGAGCGCTATGGAATTTTCTTCGATCCACGTCACCGTTAACTCACCGTTGCCGTAACATAATACCACCTGCGCGATATTTCAATCTCGCGCTCTCGACTCGCCAGGGACCAGAAAAAAAAAAAACTCCATCGTTTTTCTCTCTCTCTCTCTGTGTCTCTCTCTTCCTTTTTTCCTTCTCTTCCATGCTCTCCATTTTCCGCGGAAGGCTGGATGCGTCAGATTCCTCAAGAACGTCGCCGCAAGAAACATGGATGGAAAATGGAAACAATTCTCTTCCTGATCGACAATCGGATGTGTGTATGTGTGTGTATCTGTGTGGAACAGAATCACGTGACGAATACGTGAGAGGAATCGTATCGTCGAGAAGAGTTCATCGATACTTTGGAATCACTTTCAGTTGGAAAACTCGTAGATAAAAAGATATATATATCGTCGATAAAATGTATTTTTGAAATTGTATTAATAATTGTATCATCGTTGATATTAATCTCTTCTAAAGTTTCGAATCATCTTTGGAACAGAGATGGGCAAAACTTTAATCCTTTCCAACAAGTTGTTCGAATAATTTATCGTCCAACTTTCATCCTCTCTCAAACCTCGAAATAAATATTATAATTAAAATATTAATTTAAATAAAACTTGATCCTCCATTTCCATAAAAATCACCTGCTAAATGATCAATAACTTCTTAAAACGCGACTTGTCGATCGAAACTCAACTTCGAGAAACTTCGAACCTCGAAACGTTATGTTAAAAGTTACGAACCTTTAAAAAAATATACGTAATTAACGATATTTCGAACGAGTGAAAGATGATTATGACGAACCATTGCCAAAAAGAGAATTATATTTTAGAAGCTAGGTTGTGAAGCCAACCGAAAACTGGTTCCTCGAATTACACGCGTCGTTAGACACGTGTGCCGAACAGCTAGAGCAAAAAACGTCAACAATAACATTCAGCTCTTCCAAATAGTACAGCGTCAGGCAATTAGCGAAGAACTTTGTAAACATAGAACTGTAACGCCTATATCCAAGTATCCAAGTAACGATAAGTTTAAACGAAAATCATCGAATAATTTTTACCGATTTCTTATTACATTACGATGATTAATTTGATTATCACATTGAATAATCGATTACGAGAGAATTAATTACCGTCCAACTGTGAAAAGCTTGTCCAGATAAGCAAGATTATATATCCGAAATTCCCGATCAATGATCCGTTTTGCACGCGAACGTGTTGCGGCGTGTCACTCGCGCAACACTGACCTCGCCAACATGGTCTTGCGCGCACACTTTTTGCCCGCTTCCCAGAGCAGCAGAGTCACGATCCGGCCGCGTGCGCGGCCCTTTTTTCGCGAAGCCATCGAATCCGCCATCTTTCTCTGCTTCGAGAGTATATCGAGTGTACCGTTATCGAGAGGAACGAGGAGATTATATATACATATACATGTGTGTGTGTGTGTGTGTGTGTGTGTGTGTGTGTGTGTGTGTGTGTGTGTGTGTGTGTATAATGGAGAAGGCGAGGCAGATCGGTGGCAGAAAATGTCACCGGCGATCTTATCGATCTGATCACCTTCGACATTGTTCGCTTATCCACGTGGATAAGCTGATTTATGGGCCTGTGGAGAGTGGAATGAGAGTACGGGTGTAATGAGGTCTGTAATGGTTAGATGGTAGATCTTATTACGAATCTGGTTTAACGAGCAGTTTGCTCGAATATGGTTTAATGAGGATCGAGATATGTGCGTGTGTACGTGAGTTCCTGAAACTTTTGTTTTGAATTCGTGTTTTATTTAAGCTTTGCGATATTTTATAATATTTCTCGCGTCGAAGAATCGGAGGGAACTCTTGAAACTGTACCGTTTGTTTAATCTACTCGCTTGAAAAATCTAATCTAATCGTCCGGATTAAATAAAACAGAGGATAAAAACAAAATTCCTATATCTCTCTCGAAAAATCATTCCACGCTTTGTCGAGAAGAAAGAAATTTCTTGCGTTCTATCTGGCTGATAGTTTTGGATCACGTTTCGATTTTTAAGTACGTTCTTTTTATCCACGCCTCGCGTTCAAAACGTTGGATAGCCCGTTTACTAGCCGCTCTTACATAATAACGATTATACAAGAGTTGCATGTTGCGGTCGGATCAGGGCCAGCGCGATATTACGTAGCAAATAAATATATAATTGGGTTGGCTACGTGTATCGTAGGCTCGATCCAAGGCTGGGTCCATGACATAGAATTTCAGAATATTCTGACGTATTACCAGCCTATTATAAATCATTACGAGATTCGCGAGAAGAGAAGAGATTACAAGCTGGAAGTTATACGATCCATTCGTTTCCATTCGTGATCCATACAATCCAATTTTTTCGATCCACACCGTTTTTCTTTTCTTTTTCTTACTTCGTGCAAGAGTAAGACAGATGAGAAAAAGATGATTTCTTCTCTCGATGCTGGATATGGAGAGGGAAACGCAGATATTTTCTGGGATGCGACGCGTAGAATTAGTCTCGTCATCGGGGACGTTATTTATAGAGAGAATAATAATCGTGGAGACACGGTGTCTTATAAAGATGCATCTCCATCGAGATTAGAGGCTGATTGGAATGACGCGATGAGAGGCAGGTGCGATTTACAAAGACGATCGCGGGATCCTCGAGGAACAATGGAATGTTTAATCGAATCGTGAATCCATCTGAGAAACCTCCGACTTGGATTTTCTCATCGAATCGGCTACCTCGTTCCTTTTCTTTTTTTCTTTTTTTTTGAAAATTCAAATAAGCCAATCTCGATCGAGATCGATGCCGATATAATGGAAATGAAATTTATAATAAAATATTCGAAAAAGGAACGTGCGCCATCTTCTCTTTCAAAAATCGAAAAATTCAATTCGAACGAATTATTACTTCGAGATCGACGATACATCGATCTTGAAGTAAAGAAATTTGCAGAGAACTCGAAAGAATTCCAAATATTTTTTTTTTTTCACACGATTCATTTCTCAGCATACTGCATCGATCGTCTCTTTCAAAAATCCAAAAATTCAATTCGAACGAATTATTATTTCGAGATCGACGATACATTGATTTTGAAGTAAAGAAATTTGTAGAGAACTCGAAAGAATTCCAAATATTTTTTTCGCTCGATTTATTTCTCGACTGCATCGATCAACGATCCTCTCTTTCAAAATCCAAAAAAAAAAAAAAAAAAATTCAATCCGAACGAATCTACTTCGTGATCGAAAGAGATACAGCGATCTTGAAATAAAGAAATTTGCCGAGAACTCGAAAGAAAAAGCAGAGAGAGAGAAAGAGAGAGAGCTTCGAAATATTTTTTCGCTCGATTCATTCACGAGTTTGACGAACGAGGCATCCGTTCGATGAACTTGTGCAGTGTCACGTTCCCCGGGAACGAAATCAGCCACGTGTCGCCGCTGACTCGATTTTCGGCTGCGACGAGCTTTGGAAAGCTTGTTATCGAAGGCTGACGAAGCCTTCCCGGAAACCACGAATCCTCGATGCGATGAGTCGCGACGAGTTTCATCCAACTTTTACGAAATAACGTAATTGCGCGTTCTTTATCGTGTTCGATTGGTCACGGAAACCATATAATACAACGTAGAAAAGAGAGACCGATACGGATTGATAAAAATGCTCGAGACGCAATTAGCAACACATCCTTTGTCTCAAAATATTATATAAATTATATAAATTCTCTCTTTTGCTTTTGGAAAAAAAAATAACTTCGATGATGACATGCCAACCATTAATTAAGGCTGTGACACGTGAACGTTCGAAAAAAAAAGGGGAGGAGATTAAAAGTAGCGTCCTTGAAGAATTTTCTTCGCGTATTTTCTCGGCCTGATCGACGTATATTCCTTATCTCTTCGATCGGGGACAAAGTAATTTCGATTTCGTTTTCTTTTCGGATGGATGTATACTCTCACACGGTAAAAAAAAGTCTCGACTAATTCTCATCGAAGGAAAGAAAAGGAAAGGAAAGGAAAGAAAAAAATTTTATCTTTTAACGCGAAACAACGCGAAATAACGAGTGATCCGATAATAGTCGATCCCTCACGAGTTGTCGTTGAGAAAAACAAGTTGAACGGCCTTTTCGCGGTGGAATCTGGCAGGAAAACAAGTGGGCCCGGTTCTTTTCCGTCATCCTTGCCTGCCGGATCGTTTATAGAAATGGTAGGGATACGAAACGAGAGATCGTAAAAAAAAAAAAAAAGAAAAAGAAAGAAAAAGATAAACGAAGCCGGTAAACGTTTAAGCTTCGTTAACGTTTTCTCCCTCCCGCTTCCGCGATCCAATTGCGACACGCATGCTCGAACAAAGCCGCGAGATTCGTGCGCGAAACGTCGTTTTTTTCCTTTTTTCCTTTTCTCGAGCGGATCGATCAATGGAAACCGTGCGGAATACCGGAATCGATGACTCGAGGACATTTCGGTTCGACGCAGTCGAGGAGAAGGCCGCTGCGAGCATTAGCCCTCCTCCCCCCCTTCCCTCTGCCAACAGCGTTGGAAATCGTCTGGAAATCGAAGGATACGCGCGACCGTGACGATTATTAATATGAAAAAAACGATACGGAGATCGGAAATCTGGCAACCGAGCGCCGTTAACGTTTTCTCGATGAGGGAGGAGGAAAAAAGTATTTCGTATTTCGATTATTATTAACACCTATCCGTTACAGGGATTAACGTGTCTCTTTCTTTCTTTCTTTCTTTCTTTCTCTCTCGTACTACGAGGTATGACTCGATTGCACGCGTTGCACTTTGTTCGTAGAGGGGAGAGGGAGGAGAGAGGGAGAAGAAAGGGAGAAGGATGATTAACGCGTTGACTGTCAAGGTGGCAAGTCGGGGGGAAAAGATTTCGAGATATCTTTGTCTCATTATCGCGTAGGAGATCCATGCGTTTCGATGACACGCGTTTTATTCTTATAGAGTTACGAATAAAGTTAATACTTCGAAACAAATAATTCGAACGTTTTAATAATAAGTAATTTATCAAAATTTTTAACTATAATTATATTTTTCGACGCCCAATTCTGGATGAATCGTGGTTGCGTCGACTTATTACTATTATTACTATTATTCTTATTATTATTATCCAAGCACTCGCGAGTCATCGCGTAAATAAACGAGAGAAAGAATTCGTAATAACGGGTTTTATAATCGAATTATAAAATTATTAATTATCCGAGAGAAATATTAGGGAAGTTATCTCGAAAATGCGTCACTCGTCACTTCTTTGTCCGTCGCGCGAACAATAATTCCATCACCTCTCGAAGCTTACGCTTTGAAAATTGATCGCGTGACCCAGCTACGGGAGAAGCGTGATAAGCAAGAAACTCGATTCTTGGAAAGAACATTGAAAAAAAGGGAGAAAGAAACAAAGAAAGAAACGCGATTGGAAGATTTCCGAATCTTGGGGAGCGGAAAAAGGTTGAGTTTGCGCAAGGAGTTGGAGCGAAAGAGAGAGTGCGAGGGGTTGAGAGCGGGCCGGACGGGAGGGCCTTGGACGGACTGTCCTTGACTCAGCACAGTTACCCCGGCTCCAAGTGTGACGTCATTCCGCATAACTCGCCTAATTGCATCGTTGCTGCTGCACTCGCCCGCCCCACTCCCCGGCTCCCCCTTTCTTCCCCCACCAGCGCCCTCCACCGACCCTCTGCAGCCCCACCACAAAAACCGCGAATCCCTTTCCGTGCCGCTTCTTCCCTTCTCCCTCCTTCCAACCGGCCGCCGATAGCGCTAACTAGTTCGCGCTGCTACTACCCTTTCCTTTCCTCCTCGCCGACTGCTCATCATTTCTGCGATTTTTCGCTTCGACGTTACGAAATAGGACCTCTTGCCTCGTCCGCAGACAGAGTCTTGTTAATTGGAAACGATCTCTATACCTGCGCTCGCTCCAATGCGATTCGATGGGTTCGGATGATTAAGAGGAAAGCGAGGAGGACGATGGATCGGATTTTACAGTTGCGAATTACGTCGTGAACCTATTTGTATGTTTAGATTTAATATATACGTATACGGATTAATATATATTCGTGGAAACGTTTGGAGAGACCAAACGTAAATAAACGTAAATATCCGATAACCGAGAATGTTGCTCGAGGCTTGTTTATCAAGTTAAAACGCAATTTCGTATTAATTTTGACTCATTTCAAATATTATACTTATTACGGTCAATATCCGGTGAAACTTTAATTGACGAGGATTGTAGACTCGATGCGTAGGAGGAATAAGAGAAGAATCGAGAATCGCGATTTTTCTTAGATGGAATACGGCACGCCTCGTTGAAAAGGAAGTCGTTGATCGCGATGAATTTCACACGGGACGACCGTGACCGTGCACGGGTGTCGAAATACTACTTTCCACTGGATCGGGCATCGTCTCCCGTGACATTCACGCGGTCAACACGAATCGCGTGTGTCGCCACGTGCGTCTGCGCATCGGTGTGTACGAATTCGGCAGAACAGCCGAACGTGATACGATCCTTGCCCGAATTGCGCCGAAGTTCGCGCCGAGTAGAATCGGACGTAGCCGATCAGACCGCACGGTTTAAACTTATTCTTCCCTTCTTTCTTCCTTTCGTTAATAATCCTTTCACATTTCAACTTTGTATTTTAACATATATAGTATAGAATAAATTGATTTATATATAAATAAAACACGTTTCATAAACCTTGAATGTTTTTGTCACGTACATTTTTCCTCGATTTTTGTATATTTTTGCACAAATGCATGGATATTCCAACAATATGGAGATAATAACGAGATAATGATTAATTTTTTAAACGACGCTGAGGCAAAAAGAAAAAGAAAAAAAAATGACAAAGAATAAGTTCGATTATTTAAGACATGCTTCCGACAAATGTTGGAGGATAACAACGTGCACGAGGAAAGAAAAATGCGGCTGGTTTTCCTTGGTTTCACCCACCCGGCCACTATTTTGCGATTCGATTTCTTTCCTCGATGGTCACGACCCTGAACCCGTGGCTGTGATCCGCGGAGGTCGTGTCAGAAAAAATCGAGGATGGTATCGTTTCGACCCTGGATCGGCCGGGCCCTGTATGGCACGGGCAAGGCAGCTGGCAAAGAAAGAAAGAAAGAAAGAAAGAAAGAAAGAAAGAAAGAAAGGAGTCATCGACTCGCGTTTGACTTGGCCTTCGGTTATTAGCAACGCAAACTGCACGCTGGCCAACTGCAGCTTTTCTGCGTTGCAACAGACCCGAACAAAATATCCGACGACACTTTTTTCGCTATTATCCCATTCCTCGCTCTCTCCTATTCATTCTTATCGAGCCGAGGAAATAAAAACCGAGGCAAAGTCGAAGTTACATATCCACGTCTAAACAAATCCAGATTAGATAAATTAAACGAGGTAAATACTTATGAATTTTATCTCTCGCGATAATGTAATTAAAAAAAATACAATTTCTTCGTTTCCTTCGTCACAATTCATCGTTCGCTTTTTCCATCGTCGTTCACGAACGAATATTTACACGCATTTAAAAGGAAAAACGTGGTTTTAGACGTGGAATTCTAAACCAAGCGTACTCCGTCGGTTATCGTTCGATGATTCATCTTATTCATCTCTCTTTCTCTCGCCACGATAACACCAGAAGGCGAGATGAGAGAGAGAGAGAGACGAGACGAGACGAAGAGGGATAAATAAAGAAAGAAAGGCAAGGGATCGATTGAAATTGCGTTACACGCGGCCGTGTAATCGACCAACGATATTGACGTCAGCCCGTTGACCGCGCTCGAATATAATTATCTTTATTACATCTCCTTTTCGAGGACACAATCGGCGCGACGATGGCCGCTCGATCCCGATCCGGGCGGCGTATTCGTGAAAAAATGTTCAAGGACGAGGCTGCGCGTGCCGCAGTGCGCCGGTCAGAGATGTTTAACAATAAGTGCAGCGCGCTTATGACGAGTGAGCCGTGCGATCGTTTCTCTCGAACTCCTCGTTTAATATACGCGCGTACAGATATTCGAAGAAATACGAAAATTCTTCCCGTCCAAGTGTATAATATTCCATTCTATTTTTCGTATTCTATATTATTTTTTACGTGTCTCGAGGTCGTATCGATGGATCGAAAAAAAAAAAGAAAAAAAGAAAATTGATTCGATCGGTAGGTTTATAAACTGGCGTCAAGTGGCACGGATAATAATTGCGTTTCGTTCCCCCTATCCTCTTTGTACCGAGTCGATTTTTATATAAATACACCGGAGAGGATACGAGAGAGTCTCGCACCGCGCGCACGCCTCGTTTCAATTAGGCTCGCGTTAGGTACACCGTTGCAAGGTAACCCGCACGCCGCCGGCTTTTCTTTACAAATCGTCAGTCAACCCATCAACGAGGCGAATGCGGTTTACCCCTGCGACGCTCGTGCGCGGCCCAAGGCCCCCGCCTTGACTTGCTCCCTCCATCCTGTATTTATGAATCCTGTACGCCGTATCTCGCGCCAACTCCTACATCGCGACAACTCACACACATATACACGTATATATATATATATATATATATATATATATATATATATTATATTCGTTCTTCGGAAACCACCCTTATCTTCGAAAATCAAGGAATTTCGAAAAAGAGGAGGCTGAAGCATTTTTCTAAAAATCTTTCGAATGCAATTTAAAAAAGAGAGAGAGAAAAAAATTGATGGAAGCGATATCTGTTTGCAACAAATATCCACTCACTCTCTCTCTCTCTCTCTCTCTCTCTTTCCCTCCCTTCGTCTCGTCGATCCAAGCCTCGTTTCCAAGAAATTGGTCGTTTCGAGGCCGAAACGCGCGAGGATCGGATGATCGGAGGTCCCGGAGGAGGAGGGGGAGGAGGGGGAGGAGGAGAGCGAGCGCATAGAGGAAAGAAGGAAGGAAGGAAGGAAGGAAGGAAGGGAAGAAGTGGACGTGGCTCAATAGGTGACCTTGGCGGGCAACAGAGTCCTTTAAGAGCCGAATGGTCAACGTTCCAGGGACCTTCGGAGTCTCGTAGTCACGGACGGCCAAACTGCAACCGAGCCAGACGCTCCCAATAAAGCTCGCTGCTCGCATCTGCCTCTCTCCATCGGTGCACCAGCCCTCCTCCTCCTTCTCCTCCTCCTCGACGTCGTCGTCGTCGTCTTCGTCGTCGTCGTAGTCGTCGTTCCCCGAACCCAGGCCCCTCCCCTACCCCCCTCTTCCTCTCGGCCAAGAAACTAAATCCGGCCGTTTCACGCGAGAAATTCCTCCTCGATTCCACGGCTAAGAGCTTTTCCTACGGAACGCCGCGACCTTGCCACCACGTGGATCTCGCCAAACTTATTTTCGAGTTGGTATAATGATTGATCTCGATAATAGGGGAATACGTCTCTCGATTTGAACTTTAAAGAATTTCGGAGGGGGGAGGTTTTCCTTTCTCAAATTTGGATAAATAAATTTTATGTTTAAAGGATATTTCGAAATTTGATCGCTTTTCGAGGAAGAATTTTTTCGACGATTTCGTGAGACCTCATTTATTTTCGAATTGGTGTAATTATAATTGCGATCTCGTTCGACTCTCTCATAAGAATTAATGGAATGAATCCCTTAATTTGAAGAATTCGAGAGAAGAATTTTCTTAAATTTGGAATAAATTTTATGTTTAAAGGATTTTACGTTTAATCGTTTTTCGAGTATCAAGAAATTCTTTTAAAGAGATTTTTCTTCGAGACGAAAGGGGGAAACGATCTTCGTCAAATCGGATGAAATCTTTAAATATTCAGAAGGCGATAAAGAGGGGAATAAGATTGAAAATATTCCCCCTGGAAGAAAATTCTAAATCCGATCTCGGGGACGTGAAAGAAGTGAAGTGAAGCGCGTGACCTTGGTGGATTCTCTCTTCTTCAAATTGAACGGAAATTTATTTTCAAACTGGTGGATTAGAGATTGTTTAGGCTCGAGCCAAGGACGCCCCGATCTCTGCATCCCGTGCAGAGGAAGATGGTCGAGCAGCTGTTCCGCACAATGCTTTTTTCCACACCAAAGGGAACATGCCCGACGACAGACAGACGCGAGATTTACAAGGCTTTTAGACTCGTCCTCTCTTCGAAGAGAGGGGAACGAAATTGGCTCGATTCTCATAATACTTGCAACTTTATTCTAAGGACACGTCGATTTCTCGAGGAGATTATATTGTTCCTTTCCTCTTTATTATCGAGCTCTTTCAACGCAACAAATCGCGTAAATAACGGACTAAACGTCGAGAAGAGAATCTCTTAATTATTGCTCCTCACTAATCAGAGATTTTTAATTTTTTAGATTTTATATATATAAAAGAGAATTCTCAATACGATAAAGAAAAGTTAGATGAGAATATCTATCCTTGATAGAATTCTAATCAAACCTAATTTTTGCAAAATTACCTTGGAAAGTTTCTAATGATCGCTAAATCGTGATATTGAATCACGAACGCGTGGCGGCAATTCGAGGATCGTCGAAATTGGAATGGCGGCGAGGGGAAAGAAAAAGAAGGTAAAACCGTCTGGCACGCATAACGCATAACGGCCAATTAATTTAATTGCGCTTAAAACGCGGGTACACCAACGTGTGTGCCAATTATGTTAATAACGTTTTTAATCGCCCCGACCGAAGGGAAGTGTCACCCGACCGAATTATTAATTCTACGTTCGTACCGCAATTCCACCGGGATGAATTCAATATAGACATGGTTGGGCACGCGAATTTCGCGATCAAAATTCCCTCGAAACAGACCGAGACCGCCGTGCATTGGATTTTTATCGATGGGACATGTGAATGATTTTTGGACGATCGTCCAAATTTCCACAACGATATATTTCACTTCGCCTACAACAGATTAAATGTTTCCTAATTTCGAGAACTTTCCTCGAGAATCTGAGAAGAGAACTACCGAGATAAAATTGAAAAGTGTTCTAAAAAGTGTTCGAAACAGACAGACAAAGATTCGAAAATTGCACGAAAAAAAAAATCAAACGAGTTCGAAATATTCGCAAAATACGAGGAATAAAAATCGGCGAAAGGATTATCCTTTGATATGGAGCTCCTCCTCGTTCGAGATTTCTAGAAGGGGAGAAATATTCGGAGAGCACTCATATCTCGAGAAAGACGAGAGAGCGAAGCGCGCGAGAAAAAAAAAAGAGAAAGAGAGAGAGAGAAAAAGATAAAGCCATTAATTCGGCGGGCACAGAAGCAGCGGGGAAATAACGTGATGCATAGGTGCTAGTAGCACGGCGAAACGATGTCTCGAGGTCTTAACGTTTTACGATTTACCGACTGCGAAATAAAGTGCGCGCAGCCGAGGCGAGGCAAGCCGACCACGTCGCTAATGTCAAAGCGACGAGAATTAACGGCTTCCCCCATCGGATAACGCACCTTGGCTTAAAGGTGCCTGCGCGCGTCGCTCCAGCCCTCCTCCTTCTTCCCACTCCATACGATCCTGAGAGAATAGATAAATAATTCTCTCCAAATATATATATCGATACAATCGTATTTGTACAGCTCCAATTATATTTCTCGCCAATTGAGAATAAACATATAACACATAAAATTAGAAGAAAAGAGGAGGGAGGTGATTTGTGGCCGATAAATTTTACAATCGATCGGTATTTTAAAAATGATAGGCAAGATATGGTGAATATAATGGTTCATGAAATCATCAGCTCGTTCTTCGTTCAGTTGTGGTGGAGGCCTTAATTCCGCGGTATTAGATCCGGTATTACGGCGGATACACATTACGACACACGGCCGCTCGTATCTTTCGGCTGTCAGGGTGGCTGTAACGTAACAACGGAGCGAAAGAAAGGAAGAAAGAAAAAAATCCGTTTATTACGCCGATCGGGCGTAGCGAGTTGTGCAAGACAAATCTCTAATCCGTTGCAATAATCTCCGCAGACATTTAGCTAACCTTTCCTTTAAAAGGGGTTGCGAAACGAAGTACGCCGCGGTGCGTCGTACTGCGAGACTCGATCGTTGCTCCATCCTCGGTTACTCTTATTATTTACAATCACCCGGGCAACCCAACCTTCGCTTTATCGCGTAATTGGGCGTAGCTTCGCCTCGCTCCAACCTGATTCTCTTTATATATGTGTGTATATATATATATATATATATATGGATTGTGCGAAAAGTAATTTCGTTTTTTCACGCGAGTGTCGCTAGTCGAACGTTTTATCCAGCCAACTTCATTCTAAACCGTGTTGTTATTACATACTTCGAGGGTTGGCATTTTATGATATGTTTATAAAAAAAATTTGTTCGATTCTGGGCGCGGTTGTGTTTTTCGTAAGTGATAATAAGATACAAGACTTAGAAGGATTTAGAAGGAGTATTTTCGGCATATTTTACCTTTTTGTTACTGAAAAGATAAGAATACTGTTCAGACAAGAAAAAGGTTATGTGAAGTGTACAACAAAGGTATAAGTAACAGTATGCCAGTGTCAAAACTGGTTTTTAAAATTTCGTTCCGACAATTTCGTTCCAGTTGAAGCTAATAAAGATGAAATAAAGGCACTGATCGAAATAAACGACGGAACAACGACTCGAGAAATCGCTACGAAATGAAATTTGTTGAATTTGACTGTTTATGATCGCGTGAAATGACTTGGTGTTTCGCGTATTGTGCTTTATCGATCGAGGAAGACGAAACAGAGAAATTTGTCAGTTTGATTAGCTGTTAGTAATCAAAGGGGGGGATCGTGCATTCGTTTTAACTGATCTTACGGTTCGAGTATTTCGTAAGAAAAGAAACGACTTCCTCTCAGTTTCGAGAGAATCGATTTTTTTTCGGAGAAACGAAAGGAAGGGGCGAAATTTCGGGAGAAATGTCAGGCAAAGAGTTAAGTTTAACTGTGAACCGGTCGTCGACGATAGAATAAACCGCCGCCCTCGGATCGATTTTTCGGCCCGAAAGTCGCGATACGCCTCGCGCTAATTGCGATAAAGGAGAGAACGCGACGAGGGAGGATTAACGATAGGAGGATATTTATTATCTGGCCACGCTTCGACGATGATTGCCTCGACTTCCGTCCACGTTCGTATCTATCTACCTCTCGCGTCTATTATTATCACAAATATATATATATATATATATACTACTCGTCGATAATCCAACGTTTGCGCACGCGGTAAAGATAATCGAAAATCTTGAAAATAGTTTGAGGATATTTTATCGGTCTCACCGGACGGAGAAGAAGAAATAAAAGATATCGACGAAAAGACAAGAAGTTTTGTTGTTCCCAACGAAGGAACGTTTGAATTTACTTGGACTTTATCCTCATCCCAAACTTTCGAAAAAGTTAAAGGGGGGGGAGGGAAAAGAGAGGCCGAGATCCAACGACCTGCGACAGGCGCCGAACCAGAGTTCAACGATTCGACCAATCGTTCCTCGACTTTGTATCCGCGCGAAAGAGGGAATCTAAAATGGAGAGAGAGAGGGTTGGGAGAGAGAGAGAGCGCTCGATATTTTGGGGTCGGCCGTGGCTAAAAATTTCGCCCCGGTCCGCTCGCCGCGGTTCATCGAGGGTCATTCCTGAGTCATAGACCGGACGAGCAGGGGGCCAACGAGTTCTCTGCACCCGAGGAAACGCGTAGAGGTTTCCTCCTCCTCCTCCTCCTCTTCCCCCGCCTTCCAGAAATTTCCATGACGAATTCGAAACTCTTCGCTTCGCCGTTCATCGATGCCGATTTCACAGTCGTAATTTCACAGGAAGAGAGTTGCGTTCGAAATATGAAAATACTTTTTTTTTTATTTTTTTTTTTTTTTCGCTTCGAATCGAAAAGGAGAATTTCGTCTGACCAATTATCGAAGAAATTGAACGCACAACAACTCCGGGAAAAGTTTGACTCATCGATCGTTCCTCCGCTCCACAAAGAGCGCGGATCCCCGTCTGAACAGGGCAGGGTCGAATAATCGTTCTATTTCGAGGTGCTGGCTTCCCTCGAAGGAAAAACGCGAGTCGGTGACCCGGTCGGTCACATTGCCCTGTCCAGTTCGAAAGCGAAAAAGTATTCCAGTAAGATTTCGAGCAGATCCTCTCTCGTTTTCTTTCTTCTTTCTTTGGAGGGGAGAAGAAAATATAATCACCCTAACGAGGAATCGGTGACCGTAACGAGAGGAGGTAGCGAGGCGGAGAGGGTCGTTTCTTCCCTCTTTCTTCCAGTTCCACGCATTCCTTTCCTCCCCGATGCGCGTAACCTTCAGCCGCGTATTTTTTTTTTCGAGGGCATCGGTCGTCGTCGTCGTCGGAAGGGAGGAGAGGAGGAGGGCGGGAAGAAGGTTACGCGCATGCAACGTTTTCGCTGCGTTGCGTTGCGGCCCCCTTTTCAACCAGCCTTGTTTCCTTCTTTTTCTTTCCTTCTTTCCTTCTTTTTTTTTTTTTTCTCTTTCGAACAAGCCACCGATCGACAAACGATACGATTTGAACGATTTTTCCGTTTAACGACTCGTCGCGACGAAGAGGGACAAGTAAACCGTATGGGTTTCCGTTCGTTGCGCGAAAGGGAAAGTAGGGGAAAAATGTGGAGATTTCGGGGGGAGGAGAAATGGGTCAAGGATCGAAGCTTCGTTTCGCGGGAAAAGAGGAACGGGAGGGAAAAAAAGGGGAGAAGAGAGAGAGAGAGAGAGAGAGAGAGAGGGAGAATGGATGTGGATGCAGGAAGGTGGGTTGGGGCAGGCGAGGATGGGGAGGGGTGCGGAGGCGGCGGCGGCGCGACGGCAACCGCCGCTCTGCCTTGAACCTCGCACGGTGCATTGGCCGTCGCTCAAGGGCGTCCGCCGCCCGCCCCACCACTCGCGCCGGCGTCCACAACCTCGCGATCGCTGCACCAGTAGTCGCCGCCACCGCCGCCACCGCCGCCTCCTTCGTTTCTGCTTTCGTCTTTTCGAAACGAAAAGGGGAGGGGAGGATCCATACCGCCAAGAGGGTGGAGGAGCATGAGTCGGTATTCTTCGCAAAGGGATAGGAGAAATAGGACGTTTTTCGAATTTTTGGAGATTATTCCTGTTGGTGAAACGGCATTTTGCGTGTATATTATATTATATGTATCATCGCTGTAACGTCGAATCGCTATTGCGTAAGAATCAACGGTTGTTTTCGACCGCGCAAACCCTCCGCGCGCGTAATCGACGAGCTTCGGGTAACAGAGCGCGGTTACGCTCTGGTAACGATACGAGAGAGAGAAGAGGGGAGGGGGAGGGACGACTGCGGGCCAAAGGCTCGTAATAAGATGTAGGTGAAACCGAGAGGATCGCCCAAGGTATCCGTATCCTCCGTTCGATTTTCTCGAGATGTAGATTGGGGATGGAGGTGGAAACCCTTGTCATTTGTAAATTTTTACGAAAATAAATGCTATAAATGAAAAAAGACGAGTCAATTTCGCGTCCCTGTAGACGGAGAATGAACGAACGCGTAAACGAGGTTATATGAGAGACGTGCATCGGCTTAAACATGTATATGAAATATTGTAAAAAAATTACAGCGATAGCAAAAAACTACGAACTTTCATGATGGCACATTACTAGGCTATAAAGTTTTTATATATGTATGTGTATATATATATATATATATATATATATATATCGGTTACTAATGATTGGTGGTCCGCGACGAGGACGAGATAAGGAGAAGCGTGGTCGATTGTGGGGCGTTTGGCCGGAACGGCATAAATAAACGGGACGCGTGAGGAGAGGACGACACCCGATATTACAGGTTTGCGTGAAATCGGGTGATTCACTGGGTGCCGGTTACGTGGCCGCGCGCGTGTCTCTCGTAGCTCCCCATCACAGCTGGCGACGAGTGACACGAATGCCTAGAAACTGGTTACATCATTGCGGTATATCCTCGATGCCTAGCTAGTCGCCAGAGATTCACGTGCCTACGGTTCTACTATTACGCTCTCGCAGCGTAGCTTTCACGAGCGCAGCCTATACTCGTTGAAAAAGTAACCAAGTTTTTTCGAACAGTGTCGTTTAATTAAAGTAGCTCGTATAACGTTTATTCGTATTTCGAACGATAAATTTTATCGAAATAATTCCCTTCCGAAATTTTATCGCGATTCGAATTACCTAAAATATTCCAAACATAATATACATAGAATAAAGTTTAACCGTTACAATCTTCTTTGTACGACGACAAATTACTCGAGTTTAACTTTATTTCCACGACTTCGTCGAATCGATCTAACCTTCGTATTTCGGAGATCGAAAGCATCGAACGAATGGACGGAACAGTCGCAATGATTTCCATTGCCCCATTCTACCGCATTCCAACCGTAGGAAATACCTCGTGGTATGAAAGGGCCGCTCGAAGGAGCGCTCGTTCTCGAGGGAGGTCCCTATGACACAAGAAGCTAGCAGCGCAACTAGTTGCATAATCGGTTGCATTCCCGGTACTCCGGCTCGGTAGGATAGGTTGGCCGGGGAACAAGCGAACGAAGGCGACTAAGGGAAACGAAGGGAGCGCGAGGTTGCGAGGAGGGAAGGGGGGGGAGGGGAGAGGCGAGGGCAGAGGCGGACGCGACACGTAGGCGCTTAGGGCGCGTTCGCACATGCGAACGAGCGATTCGAGCGCGAGCGTAGGACCGAGAGGGGAGGGGGGAGAGGAGGGAGGGTGGCGAGCGCGCGGAAGGGGGGAAGCGACCGTGTTTCGGCGGGGACGAGGAGGAGGAGGAGGAGGAGTAGAAGAAGAAGGAGCAGAAGAAGAAGAAGAAGAAGAAGAAGAAGAAGGTTGAGGTTATAATACCATTGGAGCAGTGGCCGCATGACCTTGCGTATGCGTCTAGGTCGACGAGCCACGGTCATTAGGCGTCGCCCCTCGATTCTTCTTCGAGGAATTTCGTCGCCGCCGATCCTTCTTCGCATGCATTTCGTCGCGCATTGCGTAACACTTTTACTTTTCTCGATCGTTGTATCGAGGGAACCATGCGGACGAGAAATTTTATTACGCGCGACATAAATAAATAATTTCGTAGATCCTATATACACCGTAATCTATACGAAAAGAATTTCGTTGATAATCGATCTCTTGAATTTTGAAGGGGATCTCGAAACGAGATTGGAATTAGGAAACAAACGCTCGTGATACCCAGAGACACAGGCTAAACATAACATAAGCGAGGTTTATCTCGTTCGAATGATTCGTATCTCGCCTCTGAAAATTGGCGAAAGATATCGTTTATCGAATTACAAATAAGATCGAAGAGGGGGGGGGAAAGGGCATATAAATCTGCATTATTCGATCGATTGGCATTACTCTCCTCTCCTGTCCTCTCCTCTCCTCTCCTATCTTCTATAGCACACTTTTTGTTGCCCCCTTTCCACTCTCTGAATATTCAAAGATGTGCGCCGCGTTTTATTTAAATTCCCCCTCCCCCGAATTACGTAATTCTCTTAATCGGAATAAAACGCTCTCTCTCTCTCTCTCTCTCTCTCTCTCTCTCTCTCTCTCTCTCTCTCTCTCTCTCAGACCGAGTTCGAACGGACGAAAAGAAGAGTACTACTCCACGATCGTATCTCCTCTCCCTCCCCCTCCCTCCCTTCCCTTTTCAATTCACGATTCTGAAAAGTAGGTAGACGGGTGAGGAGGAGCCTTATCCTCTGATATAAGCTAGTTGCATAATAATCGCGTTCTCGGTACGGTGGAGTGCACGTAGGTGGAGGGGAGGGGGAGGGGCGTTGGTAGCAGCGTTTGGATCGGTGACCGGATGGCCTTGTAAATATGCGCCAGGGGCGAGCCGATGCGAAGGGGCCCGATATTTCTGGACCGCGAGGAGCGGTTCGTTCGAGGCTAGGGAGGCTTTCCAGTTAGAACCGCGGAGAGGAGAGAGAGAGAGAGAGAATTATCGTCTATCGCGAGGGGTAGGGGTGGGGAGGAGGGAGGAGTGGGAGCAGCAAGGATCGGACGACCTTGGGAACGGTGCACCGGCCGGTGATCCGTGTGAGCAACCGATGACTCGGGGGTTGTCACGTTTTGCATCTCTTTCTCCCCCTTCTCCTTCAATGGAATATAGATTCGATCATCTTTCTCTCTTTCTCCCGTCGATTCGTGCGTCTCGCCCTTCATACGCAATTGGTCGAATTCAAACTCGAACGGTGAATAAAACATTTTTGTTTTTCTATACGTTTAATGAAGTATTTTTTTAATGAAGATAATTAATTATGATAAGAAAGAGTAATATTCTTTTCTACAAAAATTCAATCTTTGTACAAACTCAAAACTCGAGAAAATTTTGTTCTATATTATATTATATTATATATTATATTATATTATATTATATTATAGTCATCTTCTGTTATTCGAACCATTGTTTCCCTTTTTTTCTTCGTTTCCATCGCCTTGTTATAATATACATATATATATTATAGACGAGCACGATGTGTGTACGAACATATATATTTCTCTCTCTCTTTCTCTCTCGAAACTAATCTCGTAATTGCATTTTTATCCTCCTCGTAACGGAGGAAAGAAGATTAAAAATCGTGAAAGAATCGAGAAATCCGCGTAAACGCGTTACTCACGAGTTTATATTACACTGTGTTTAATCGAGATCCTTTAACGGAAAACGTTCTAGCGTGAGCTAGAACGTGGTGGCTAGAAGCGTGTGGCGTCATACTAGAGTAAACTCGGTTGCATAATCGGGTAGTGCATAAGCGTGCGTGCGTGCGTGCGTGCGTGCGTGCGTGCACGTCGGGAGAAGGGTCGAGAGGCGAGAAGGCTAAACAGGAAGGCCAATAAAAAAGATTGGTGCGCGGCGTAAAAAAAGAAAAGAAAGGAAAGGAAAGGGAAAGAAAAGGAGAGAGAGAGAGAGAGAGAGAGAAAAAAAAGGTTGATGGCTGCGCTCGAGCGAGGAACCGGGAGAGGAAGAAAGAGGGCGTGAGCAGAGGAGAGGAGAGCGCAGAATGCCGTTTCTGTTGACGAAGAAGAAGGGGACAGGGAGAGGAAGGCGAGCGACGAGGTTAGTACCACTGCACTGGAGCGGTGGCCGGTTGACCTTGTATTCGCGAGGACTGGAATAAGTCTGGACCGATGCGCTCTCTCGCCTCCTTTTCATCCTCCTCTTTGGTCCTTTGCTCTCCACGATGCTCTTGCGATGATGATGGTGGTGGTGTTGCAGTAGTAGTTGTAGTAGTCGTTGGCCGAACAACATCGTCGCCGACCAACGTGTGGCCTCCCTTCTCTCTCTCTCTTTCTCTCTTTCTCTTTCTCTTTCTTTCTCTCTCTCCCCCTCGTTTCTCTCGAAGGTCCGACACGGGGCATGAACCGGGCGGCCATATTTATAAATACGCTGATCCGCGCGTCTCTCTGTTCAGAGCGTCCTCGTCCGATTTAGGAGTAAGAGAGACGTTACACGGTACGTGGCCGGCCGCCACCGCGTGTCCTAGGGGGTTGGGGGAGGGAGGGTTGCCCGAGAGAAACCGAAAGGCGCGAGAGTCGAACGACCGCGAGGTTATGGGCCTGGTTCAAAGCTCGGCGAGAAGGACGGCTCGCGTGGTAAATCCACCCGACCAACCTTTCCAACTCGCTCGTCCGCCCGGCGCACGAAAAAAATTGACAAGAGGAATGCCTCCGCCGTGCGCCACCGATTTAAATATTTCGATCCCAACCGGCCGTTTCGTCTCGTTTCGAGGGTCGAAACGCCTCCTCCTAGATGCCCTGATAAAGAGAATACGAGAGGGTGGTTCTCTCTTTCCTATTCCGATATCTCCGCCGATTGATTTTCACACACGTGTATTGTTCTTTTCTTTTCGATTCGTTTCGACATCGATAAAGGAACCGCGTCGTCAATTTATCGTGGCTCGATGCAACTATACATATATATATATATATATATATATATATTTCTTTGAAAAACGGCGTGGAGCATAGAGATAACCGATTATTACCGAGAAACAATTGCTATATATCGGAAACAACAAGGATGTTTTGAAATTGTTATCGTTGCCGATTATTCATTTTGTATTAATTGAGCGTCGCGGATGCCGTAAGCCCTCGACGGTTCTCGCTACTAAAATTACGCGTGGCCTCGTGGGCTCCGCCACCTAGGGGGAGAAAGAAGAATGAAGGATGAAGGGAGAGGAGAAAAAGAAAGGGGGAGGAGGGGAGGAATATGTTGCACGAGAGAAGGAGACAGGTTCATTGTCCGGGATGAAAAACGCGCGTAAACACGCGTGTATTCGAGATACGATGTTTGCACGCCGCTTATTTAACGCTGATTAGCGGCAACGGTTCGACGGGATCGCGAAACGCGCGTACGTTCTTTTATCCGGCTACCGCCAGAGAATTTTCGACCCGTGTCGTAAACGTAACGACGATAAAAATATAGGAGCGCGCATGCGCGTGTGTGCGCGGGCGCGTGCAGAACCGCGGGGACAAGGACGCCGTGCATCGGCCACGGTAAATATTTTTCATCAGCGAGCGATTGGAAATGGAACGCATGACGAAAGCGTTTATCCCTCTCTTAACGTAAGAATTTTCTCTTCCAAGAGGAATTCCTGTTCTTTCTTGAAAAACAAAAAAAAAAGAAAAATCGTTCGACGATTTAAGGAGACGATCGAGCATCAGCTTCGATCGAAAGCTAGATAGATCTCTATTCGAGGCCGTCGAAGGTTTCGGTGATCTCACTTTCGGGGAATGCCGTCCGGACGTTTCGCGCCCAAGTGCATCGTTCGTTGTCGCGACAAACGCTATCGACCTCTCGTATCTCGTGCAAAACAAACCGGGAGGGGAACCGGGAATGACGAGAGCGAGAGAGAGAGAGAGAGAAGGAAGGGGGGAAAAAAAAGTAAGTTTCAAGATTTAAAGAAAATGATTCGGAGAAAATTCTTGCCTGGATTGCGAGGAAATTGAAAGTTTAACACACTCATGATACGCACGTAGAAGTTTGCGGATGACAGTAGATAGAGTAAACGAGAAAGCGAGTGGATCAAGATCGATTCGAATGCGGTGACGCACGATCGTGACGCTGCTCGAGTCAAATATTTGTACAAGGCGGATGATGTAAGGCGAGCGGTTTCCATATTTAGTTCGAGCATATTTAATTGTTTACGAATGATCGATCATTCTTTGCGCTCATTTTCAATCTTTTGATTGAAAAAAATCACGAATTCCACGGCGACGATTTACCCAAAAATTCACGGATCGATAAGATCGACCAAGTGGAAACGAGCGTGTGCAACCGAGCGTGCTTCCACTATCGTCGCGATAAAACGGCGCGGCCAGACAGGTTACGCAATCGTGTTTCACGATCGATCGCGTTACTTCTTCTTTTTCTTTCCCTTTCTCATCAATCGAGTCAATCGATCTTTGTCCCCATCCCCGAAAGATCGAATCTTGTATCTTCGAATCGCGTGGAAGCCTTCTAAACTCGAACGATCCAGAAGGAGGATTCGCATGGTAACCGGTCGAGGGAGGAGGACGCGTAAGGGCGTCGAAAAGTTTGCGAGAAGGGAAGAAGAATCCCATATAATCGAGAAAGAAAGAGAGAGAGAGAGTCGGGCGGCGCTGCCCACGCCTGCTCGATAAACGAGCAGAGCACGGTGGGCCGTGGGAGGAGAGAGACGCGAGAGAAGGAAGAAAGAAAGGAAAGAAAGAAAGAAAGAAAGAAAGAAAGGGCAGCGGCGGTGGCTGATTCGACGAGGACGGGAGTCGAAACCGTAGGCGGGGAGGGGACAGCGGTGGAGGAAGGGAAGGGTGGACGGGGAAGGGTAGGGTGTCGCGCGATAGAGCAAGGTGCAATGCTCGAGCGGCGGTGCACAAACAGCGTCGGGCGTCGCAGTCCGCACCAGCCAAGGTCACCCGGGTAATGTCCCGATGCCCCCTATGCAGGACAAATTCAGCCACTCGACCGAAAGCGGCGGCGAGGCGGGCCGAGCAGGGGCGGAGGGAGCCGAGCGCGCGCCGCGGAGCGGCCGCCGAGGGAAGCACCGGGGTGGTGGGGAGGAGGGGGAGGAAGTCGAGGTTAGGCTGGGCCACGGCGACGCCGCATCACCCTCGAGTTCACAGAAACGGCCGTGTTATGCAACGTCCCGTCGGGAATAATGACGAGAGAGAAAGAGAGAGAGAGAGAAAGAGAGTCGAAGGTGTGCGAGCAAGCGTTTCTTCGTGCACCGTGACTCTAAGTACTCTATCTCCATCTCTCTTCTCCACCAGTCCCTTCCAAAGATCGAAAAAGATCGAGAATTTGACGCGTTTTGCGATAACATTATTCTTTTTCTTTCTCTCTTTCTGTGTCTCGTTCTCGACGAAGCGACATTAAAGAGAGAGAGGGGGAAGGATGGTCAATTTGTTGGAGGGAATTTAGAGCGGTGTGTGCGTGCGCGGGCACACGAAAGAAGCTGGGAAAGAATACCGGCCGCTCACCACGACGACCTTGAACGTGTTTGCCCAAAAGAAGCCAGTTATGCAAGATCGCGCCACGGATGACTCCTTTGTGCGATCGTTCTAGGAAAGTATCGTGGTCACGATTTAATAAAGCGTTGGAATGGGACGAGAGATTATTAGGAATTCGACTGTTCTACGGTTGTTACGCCCGAATGAGTCATCATCGGGTTACGGTTTGTTGGACTAGGTCTAGATTTCGAGCGTGCGTTTCAAGGTCTGTCTCGTGGGTCTGGGTCTCGGTCTACGCGTCAGGAGATTCTGGATCGACCTCTCGATTCTTTTTTTCCACCGAGTTCCGCGCATCGAGCGAGGAGAGAGAGGGCGGATGTTTTTCGCGCGCTATCGCCGACCGCTCGTTTCGTGGAACATTTCGTTCACCGCGCATCCGCCCGCTGACGAAACCGGATGACGCTGAAACTCAACCGTGTCTCCAATGAAACGGCGGCCGACAGGAATAATAAAAATTATCTTATTCCTCTTCTCGCCATTCGCTTTGTCCATCGATTCCGATTTTCGAGAGATGCTACTTTGCACTATCAGATATAAATAATATAATATAAATTTCGAAACACGGGCTTCCGGATTACGAGAATGAATTTTGGACGATCATCCTCGAGATATAGAAGCTCATTGTCATCGTCGTGTCGAAATAAGAAGCGAAATCGTTGCACGCGCGATGGAAACAAGTTTCTTCGACGCCTACTTCGTTTTCCCTCGAGTGGAAGGTGCGAAATCGAAGGGGCGTTCTCGTCTCTTTGTTTTTCGACGGAAAACGACGAAACGTTGGCACGTGGCCAATCGGTCGTTCTTTTCGCGATATCATCGCCCTCGCTCGCCAAATTTCTCCCGACAAAACGAGGCGTAATTTCCACGCTGATTTACCAACCTGTTCCATCCAATGTTGATCGGCCGATAACCACGAATCGCTCCGTGAAAAATAGCCTTAGCGACCGTTAACCGAACGTAATGGGATATCGTAATGGAAACTTTCTCCATTAAAATCAACGATTTCTCAATTTCGATCCCCTTTCTTGAATCATCAACGTGCGATCTAAGTTTGAATATTTATGATATAATTACGTAAACGATAATTCGAGACGGAAATGTATTACGTTGGAAGACGTAAAAAACTAAGGGAAAGAATGAAACGATCGTACTCGACTCTCGCGTCTGATTTAGAGAAGAAGTCGGGGCTCGTTAAAGTAGTAAACAACGAACGCGGCTGCGTTCCTCGCGTGTGTAATTAGCGTGTCGTATAACAGTATATAACGCGCGGAGGAACGATCAACGTGGATCAACCTTTACGTAAGTGGCGAATTACGAATAATGCATTCGAAATAAAAATTATATATGCGTCTCTCTCTCTAGCGCCCGCGACTCCTCTCCACTCACTCTTCCCGATCTGATTATTTATCGATGCGAATAACTGCCGCGTGGAATAATAGCGAAACGATATCTATTTATAAGCTGTGGCATTTTGTCGAACGCGATCGCGAATACGCGAGTAGTAGTGATACGCGGTTATAAATATCTTGGGAGAAAGGTAGCGGCGCGTTTGGGGAAAGGCAATAATATATATCCCGCGTCGAAAATAGAAGCTCCTCCGATGATAAATAAACGAAGCCGTTCTCTCTCTCTCTCTCTCTCTCTCTCTCTCTCTCTCTCT